>NW_014569757.1:134837-214041 GCF_001313835.1 Polistes canadensis | reverse complement strand
GCATTATTTTGAACAATTCGTATGTAAACGAAAGATAAATTTTTAAAAATAAAATCATGTTTTTTGTTTTGTTTTTTTTAATGTATCATTCGATAAAACCTCCGATATTATTTGTTTGTTTAGAAATGAATTTAGAAAAGAATGAGTCCACTAATGTCGATATTTTAATTTAAATATTGCTAAAAAAAAGAAGCACCATTTTTTACTTGCTATAGCTCTTCTTATTACATTTTAATAAACGTCTCTACACATGATTTCTCTAAGCAATATTTAAATTAAAATATATATCTCGTAAATTAATCACTTTTCGATATAAATGGGTCAATGCTTTTTTCTCTTTTTTTTTCTTTTTTTTTTTTTATACAGATTTACGAGCTGTAGAACGAGTAACGTAATAAGTACGTAATTGAATTTTTCGAAATAGCGATTACCGCGAAATTTTTGTTTATTAACAAAATCTATTATGAAAAACAAATGAGAACCATTTAAATATTGCAACATTTTTTGTAAGTATGTTCTACTTATTTCGTATAAACCATTAATAACGAAGATATTAAGGTGTTCCAATTGAAATACATCACCCTATATATATATATATTATATATTATATATATATATAAATGTATTGGAGAAGAGATTGACCCGGATCTAAACTAGAAACAAGATGTATCTATAGTTCGGATTAACTTGTTGAACAATGAAAGGAGATGCTTCGAAGGGACCATGTCAAATATATATATATATATATAAATCAGTGTGAGTGGACGCGTGTATATGTATAAGTGTGTATGTGTGTGTACGTATATAACAAACATCCAACATATCTATGTATGTATGAAAATGATCGTTTAACACGTTAAATCGTGATTTTTCATTTAATATCTTTGCTCTTAACGAACGTCGTTTACGGATTTAATGAATTAAGACCGTTCTCGTCCTTTCTACAGCGATAAGCGCTTTATCATCCCCCAACCGCTTGAAGCGACATCGGTAATCGGGTTAGATTCTACGATGGGATAATCGATACCGATGATTTTAGGTATAGGTATTCGGTAAAACGAAATGAGTTTTCTCTTCCCTCAATCACATTCATTATTTTCTTTCTTTCTTTTTTTTATTTTGTTTTTTGTTTTGTTATTATTTATTTATTTTTTATTTTTTTTTGTTTGGTATATCATTTATTTTTAATTCTAACAAAACTAGGAAAAAAATCTAGGAAAATACTTTCTCAGAGATTTGATTGTAAAACTACTACTCGGGTTGGTTTATTCTGCTTTTTGATGACGGCGCGCCGGTCAGAAATGATTTTGGTAGACTCTGTAAACAACTTGGTCGTGCTTGTTTCTAACTATAGCAGAAAACGTAAGCTCGGAGTTAAATGTACGAGAGAGTTATTCTCATTTTACGTTTTGCGTTTACGTCTTATATACATTATATCTATATCTATATCTACATACTCGAAAGTAGATATTTATTTTCCTTAAGTTAACGTCTCGTAAGCGATTACAATTATAATTTTATATATTAGAATAAAATTTAACAAATGTTAAAAACGCTTGACAAAAATTTTATCGATATTTAATATATTATTATTATACATCAATAATTAACAAATGTGTTAACAAAAATTGATGAGAAAATTCTCTCATAGAAGAAAAATATACAAATCTTAAGAGAAATAAAAGACAGAGAAAGAGAGAGAGAGAGAGATAGAGAAAGAAAGAAATGGACGAGTATAAAATATATAATACGAGAATGATTAAAAATATATATGTATGCGAAACATATTAAGAGTTTCTAGCGTGTTCTTACGAAAACGCATATCTTCGAATATGTTCGAAACTCATATACAACACCGAGCTTAGAATTCCTCGAGCACATAAATACATATTTACGTACATCTTATACATATGTATTTACCTATATCCTTTTGCGCATCCTGAATAAGTACCGCCGGGACCAATCACCAAGCACCTCCTTGTTCTCTTCCATCTCAAAGCCCTCCACCCACTCCCACTCCCACTCCTACTCCTTTTCCACTTTTATTCCCAATCATTAAATTATCCTCAAGATAAAGTGGTACGTTACTCTCTCTCTCTCTCTCTCTCTCTCTCTCTCTCTATCTCTCTTTCTCTCTTTCTTCCTCAATTTCATTTCTTCCTCGTAAACAACGAGCAAATTTAGGTACATATACATTTAACAAATAAAATGGTTGTATACGCGATCCTTCTCACGTGCACTATTAAAGTACGAGAGAGAAAAAAAGAAAGAAAAAGAGAGAGAGAGAGAAAGAGAAAGAGAAAGATAATAAGTCAAATCGATGAGCTTAATTACACGTGAATATCGTATTAACGTGCAAACGCATAAATTAATAATAAATGCAACCAACTTCCCTATCGCATATTAATATAAATAAATCTTATGCAAAAATTTGTTTCATCTAATATGTTTTACTCAATCGAGTGTGTGTCTTTGCTACGAAATATAAATTCGTTCATGGTGCATACAAGTGCGTGTCCTCTCTCTCTCTCTCTCTCTCTCTTTCTCTCTATCTATGTATGCGTATGTATATGTGTGTATTTACTACATACTAACAAGTATTTATGATAAAAGAGCTATTATCGAGTCTTGACTTGATACAGCAACCAAGGTACGTCTGATGATATCGATGAAAACGTCGATATATCGAGTGAACCGATCGAAACCACTTCTCTTACGATTACTTTCCTCTATCCCCCTCCCCCTAGCCCACCTTACTCACCCTCTGACCCCTCTTTCTCTTCTACAAAAGAACAAAGAAGCAAGCAAGAACAATGTCGCTACTGCCTTCTCATTCGACCTTGTTGTTGTTGTTGTTGTTATTATTATTATTATTGTTGGCGCTGTTGTGGTTGTTAATACTCCTACCTATCCTTATATTTATCTGTTGTTCCTAAACTATCGTCAATATATAACAGAAAAATTTTCTTTTTAACGATTGATATTAAAACAATTTAAACCTTTCGATACTAATCACGATTATAGTCGTCCAACATTGACTTGATTGATACTCGTCCAACTTAGTATAATTGTGTAATTATTATTATCTATCATAATGTTCAAGAATTTTGTTATATTTAATTTTTAATCATCATAAAACACTTTTTTAATCTCGTAATTATATATCATACCTTCCGTTTGTTATATAATACTTTTTACATTATTATATTTACAATGAAATTAAATGGTTATGTGACCTTTTTATTCGATAATAATGTTTAGGATAATAATTATTCGATGGAACGACAATATTCGTTGTGAACAATTGTAAAAGTATAGTGATCTATCAAATAAAACCGTATCGAAAGGGTTAAAAAGAGTTAACGCGTGTACGATAACGCAATAAATGGTTTGAAATGGTCATGCTGCAGTTGCTGGGAATCAATTCATCCATGGTTTTTACTTTTCTTTTCATTTTTTGTCCTGAAAGCAAAAAAATAATAAAAATCGAGGAAGGTAGTCCAGATCGAACGTTTCTAAAGTAGAAAATAATTCGAATATCCATCGTGTCGAAGGGGTTTCCTCCAGCTGACTCGAGCAATCGATAAATTCGAATCGACGACGGCTTTAAAAATACGTTTAAAAGAAGGATAGCAGGGGAGGGAGACAAAATATGAGAGAAAGAGAAAGAAAACTCAATCGGTGCGTTTCAAATCACCGAATTAACTCGATCGAGTCTTTTAACAAATTTTTGCATTTTTGTGGTTATGCCTCGACGGGAAAGAATTAAATAAGCGAGACAATGAAACGAAAAATGAATTTTTGAAATGAAGAAAAATGAGAAAGAGAGAAAGATAGAGAAAAAGAGTGTGTGAGAGAGAGAGAGAGACAGAGACAGAGACAATGAAAGAGTAAATAAATACAAGAATGCATATCCGCGGCGGGCACAATAAGCACGCACGCACAACAATTTTTAAAAAGAAACTAAAAACAAACGTATCGTCGGTTAGGTGTGTGCGTGAACAAAAAAATAATAAATATAAAAATAATAAATATAAAAATAATAAATATAAAAATAATCAATATATATATATATATATATATATGGCAGCGTTAAATTTGTATAATTCAGTTAAATCGTGACAAATTTAGGTTTTACCTGAATTAACTCTTTTAAGCATTTTTTCGTAAAAGCATATAAAAAGCATTTGATAATATACTAATTGTAAAACTAATGAGTTTTAGAAAACTAACGAGATTTATATATGAATTCGCGAGAGACAAGTAATTAAAGTATGAAATTGAAATTTGATCCACCTTTAAAATCTGCTTTACTTTCTATAACAATGCAGACATAGTTATCCGTTCTGATTTCTTTCTGTACTTTGAAAACCAATGTTCTATTAGTCGTGCTGTTCTATCGGATCCAATCTACGAATTCAATTTCTATTTTATACTTTAACTACTTGTCTCTCTCGTAAATTCATGTATTATATAATTGAAGTAGTATGGTATTTCTATCTTCGTTCATATTTTAAACAAATCGGTATAATTATTTCATGGTTTAACTGGTCATTTCGCAAATTAACGCCAACATATGTACAATGCGATTATTTTAAAACAAATTTTTATAACTTTAAATGAGTTTTAATTTTTTAAAGTAATTTTTATTTTGAAAAAAAAGGAAAAAAGAAAAACTTCAATTTAAATATCTAGGAGAAAGTTTTATAAAACAACGTGTATAAAGATTTATGTTCCGCTTCATTTTCACCTACTTTGAAATTTTAAGTAACACCCCCTTGTCTCGTAATACTTCATTTGTTCATAAGCAAAAATCGCGAGTATTTGGGGTGGAAAGTTTTAAAATAAACGCATTATATACTATATATATAAAAGGTATATATACACAGATGGATGGTAAAACAGAAGGGGGATGATTCTACGTGTAAAAATAATTCGAAAAAAATACAATTTTCTGAAATGCGAAATTTTTTTCAACTTCATATATATGAATATATAAATATATTCACGTATATACTTTCGTCGTTCTGAATCGTTATTATACAACATGAAGAAGATTGAATTTCACTAACGAAAGATTATTTTCTACGAGTATCCTTTCTAATTAAAAAAGAAAAAAATAAAGAAGAAAAAAGGAACACAGAAATATACAGAGACTTTCAAAGAGACGTTCTCTTTGACCATCTAACAATCGTCGTCTACAATTTCTTTGAACATTCTTGAAGCTAAACGAATATATTCATTGAAAAAAAAATATCATAGTAATTACGTTAATTGTGGGATCTTTATTGCTGATTCATATATCAAGAATATAGATTATTAGAATTAGGAATAATGAGATGTAATGAAGGTGAAGGTTAGATTTGAAAAAAGTATCGTCCTTTTCAAAATATTCGTAATTAAAATTAAACGTTTCAAGAGTGAATTTACATATGTTGAAGCTTCAAAAACGTTCAAACAAACAAACAAACAAAATAAATATAAATAAAAAAATAAAAAAGAAAGGCACACTACTCGCCAAATTGTATAATGACCATTTTTATTTCCTCTTTTTTTTGTTTTTATTAAAATCAGAATCAAACGTTGGATTTAAAAAGCCGAATTTGCATGAAACAATGCACGCCTCACACCTATCGACGATTAACGTATTTACGAGACACACCGAAACACATATTAAAACACAAATGACACGGAGAAACATATATATATACACGCATTTATGAAAAAAGAAAAATTGAAAAAGTCAAAAAGACACATACTCATACACATACACACACATACACAATGGTCTCACGCGCATTCGTTGACCACTGCTGGTTTTACACGTTTTATCAGTCCTTTTGACTTTTTATATAGATAGAATTGTACAATATTTCTTAACGGGAAATCGCTAATCACATTATAATTATTTATTTATATTATTATTGTTATTATCCTTATAAATTGAGAACATTGAGAGAAAGAGAAAGAAAAAAATATACACGGAATCTCTCTAAAACATATTTACGTATATACGTCGACAGATGCGTGAGTATTAGTATCAATAAAAAAAAAAAAACACAAAAGATATAAGATGAATTTTACATTTGAACGTAAAAAAAAAGAAAATTGCGCACCGTCGACGTAACTCGTTTATTATATAAAAAAAAAAAAAAATAAACCAAGCATTATTATCATTTCTATTCTTGTAACATCGTCATCGTCGTTATCGTTACGATCCTCGTCGTGGTTGTCGGCCCATTTCGTGAGGCATCACACGTACGATAAAACACACGTGTGTTATATAAGTAATCTGAAAATAAATTATAAGTACATATATTTACCACGCTACTAACACGCTAAATGTTCCCGACGAAAATTTCGGGGAGACATCGAGGGGACCGAGCGGATGAATATAAAATAACAAATAACATATAAAATAATAAAATAAAATAAAATAATAAAATAAAATAATAAAATAAAATAAAATAAAATAAAATAAAATAAAATAAAATAAAATGAGATAAAATGAAGTAAAAAATAAAATGACAAAAAAAAGGCGAATTATATATAAATATAATATATATATCTATAATAATAATAATATATCTATTATTGTACCGAGAGTTGCGCGCTGCGTTTACGATTTAAGCTAGTTTGTTTGTAAATAAAAAATACTATTTGACTCTCTGACACGTCACGTCTATTATGAAAAATGTTGATCCTTCTCTTAAATTCTTTCAAATGTAATCCCTCTCTTCTTCTCCTAATTCTCATTTTCTTTTGATTTCATTTGACAACACACACGTATACTTTCTTTTTACTATCGCACTTTTTACACTAGATCATATCGTTTAATCGTTCAAAGTACACAACGTAACTGTTCGTACGTAAGACACATGCCAATATTGTCCTCCAGTGTGGTCCCTGTATCTTCTCCAGGACCAAACGCAACCCTTATACGAAAGGGCGTTGCCCAAGTCTCGACACGACAATTTCCATCGTTGTCTAGCTCGTTTCTATCACACAACGAATCACCGCAATGTTCGAGATTACAAATTCCAACACCGTTGTTGCCAGGCTAAAACAAACAAATTTACTTTGATCTTTATCAATTCATTTTCTTTCTCTCTCTCTCTCTCTCTCTCTCTTGGTTTTTCTTTATCCTATTAAAAATCATCATTGAATTTGATACTTTTTTTATGTTTGTTTGAATAAAACGATACAAATATTTCTATGGTTGCTATTTATTTGGATTTATTATTTTTATACATTTCTGATCAGTATTTATAATAAAATATTAATGTTTAACGTAAAGGAATCAGTATCAAATTAATTAATAAAAAAACTGTCAATATGTTAAAAATAGATGGATAGATTTATAATAAAATATTAGGATATATCCTGTACACAGAATCATGATGCAATTCTGTTCTGTTATAAATACTGATCATTTATTTAAAATCCTTACAAATGATTGTTTATATTGAATAATATATGTATCCACGGGCCATTCATTTTACAAAAATATTCATCGAAAAATATGGAAAAATATAAAAGCAATAATTAAAAGTTTACGTTTATCTATCAATAAAATAATATAAAATAAAACAAAATCATAGATTACCGTGATAAATTCCTCGAAATCACAAGGTATAAGAACTTTGTCTCTGCATCTTCTAGTTAATACTGTTAAAGCTGTAACAGTTTCTTCTTCATCCGGACCACTTCCAGATCCTTCCGTTAAAAGATCCGTTTGTTCAGTGCCCGTAGAATTACCGTTAACGTTATCACTGACATTTGTAAAATTGTTAGTAGAATTTCTTCCGAGAACAATAACCTTAGCACTCGTTACAATTTGCTGTGATCGTAATCTTGGTGCTCCTATTCGAAATGAATCTTTCGAACAAGGAGAGTAAGATATCCCACACATTTCTTTTTCTTGACGCACGCAAATCAGATAATCCTGATTCGCTAGAAATCTACCATTTGGTAGATAATTCAATGTTCTAAGGGTACCATTTGGTGAACTAAAATATTGAAGACAACCAGCTGGTGCACGATCCTCAAAACCCAATTGGATCACTCTCATTTCCCACATTCGCGAATGAAGTCCATTTGGTAGCTTAAAATCAAGGGTCACGGGTTCGTCGGCCTCGTTTACATCTAAATATACTGGCCGCACGAAAGAGAGAGAGAGAGAGAAAAAAGACAAAAAAAAAATAGAAAATATACATATCTATATAAATATATTTCTTTAATAAACGACAAAAGAAGTGTGTTGTTGTTGTTGTACTTACTGTGCTGCCCGCTATTCCAACCACACAATCTCAAAGACGACTTATTACCATTCCTAATTTCCATAATATCCTCGTCACAGATACCAGTTCTTACGTTGGGTTGACCCTAAAATTATTTTCAAATAAATTACCCAAAGATTTGTTAATGTCTGAAAGGAAGATTAATCTCTTCCGATAGATAAAGCCTTCTTAAGAGGTAGACTTTTCTTCTTAAATCGTAGAAGCGAAGAATTCTTTCGTTTTAAAAATTCAATACAAAACTTTGGAAGTAGAAAAAGAAAAAGAAAAAGAGAAAGAAAAGAAGAGGAAAGAGAAAGAGATAGAGAGATGTTAGTTGGCACCAAGTGTTTGAGTTCACTCTAGATTTAAAGAAAAGTTCTCTCTTACATTTAAGAAAAGTGCTAATGCATTCGCTAAGGGTTAAGTATTTATATGAGATCAAAGATCAACTGTAATGATTAATGTTCTAAATTTAAAATCCGATAGGTGGTACATTTTATAATACAATAATGTAGCATAACTAAATTGGATTTATATATTTATCTAACTTATTATAAATTTATTTATAATATATATGAACATATATATTATATATATATTTGTATTTATCATAAAATCGTTCCCAAACCCCATTAAACAACCGATATTAATCTAATCCAAAGGTGAATTGGAACGTGGAAAGATATGATCGAATTCGCACTTACTATGTTAAAGTGTAAGAAGTCGATCCTCAATTGGCTGACCTGCCTATCGATCTTCTGGACGACTACCGAGCAGTTCATGGGTCGGTCGATGAGGTTCGGGAAACCAGGACTGGTCACGTAGGTCAAATTATTCTGCACCTCTTGATCGCAACTTGCCGTAACTTGTAATGGGAACAAATTAATGAATAATAATGGAAAAAACATTCCCGTCGGACTTAAAAATTATTCAATACATAAATTCCTTATTAACTCTTTCATAAGCTTTCATTTATTTCTTTTTCTTTATTTTTTTATTTATAAATATAGTTCCTTAGAGTAAAAAAAACTTGTCAATTTTATTTAATACGATTCTTAAATAATATTATTTTGTTTTGTATACACGAATATATATATATTACCATTTCTATCTACTCTTAAAGCCCGGTCAATTACGTTTATTTTGTTCTTTTTTTAATCCTAAATAGCCGGGGTTCTTTTCTCGAGGGTAACGAGTCCTTAAATAATTGAAGAAGTTTGAAACGCAATAAACCAACGACGCGGAAAAGGAATACTGTAATTAAATTATTTCTCAATGGTGGCCCACTCGACTATATTTCAGTCAACCTTTTCAAGATAAATTTAACGTAGAAATGAAATAGCCGGTAAAGGTACCGAAGTATAAAAGATCGTGTATGCTCTTATAACTCAACTGAGCAATATAAATTTCATCGTTCAATTACGACCGAACTATCTACTCGCAAATCGATTTTTATAAGAACGCTTTTGGATTTCTTAGAATTTTACGAGACAAAGTAGAGGTGTATATCGTATTTCAAAGTAGTTACACATCAGGATTCTGTATACAGCGATAAAAAATTGCTTTAATAAAAAAAAACTCATTTGTAATATATATATATTTTTATTAACTCGACAATTAAGCTTTGCATTAACTCTTGTACGATAAGTAGTGCTCGTTTAAAGTGCATATTGTAAGACAATTATTTCGCCAATTACTTTCATACAAAATTAATCCCGTCGTTTCAAAAAATAAGAACTTATTTATTCAATTAAAAAGTATTATGAGAGATCCATTATTCAGATAAAGCAATCTTGTTTTACTATTTCCAACCAAAATACGATATCGATAAAATATCATTTTAATCAATTCTTACGGTGATTAGATTTTTACTTTAACTCACATTCTTTACTTATAAATAATAAAAATATATTATACGTTATGATTCTCTTTTATAAAATGTACTAAAAATATATATTACCATCTGTTATATTAGATTAAACATTTTTTTTTTTATTTAATTTCAATTTTTATATCTTCCATGTTGTAAGTGATCCTATTCTATTATAACTTTCACATTAAATATTTGTTCACAAGATAATGAAAAAAGAAGAAAGAAAAAAAAAAATGCAATACCAATATATCATCATCCTATATTAACACAAATAATTAAATAAATTATAATTTAATATATTAACAAGGTTCAATCGTATTCGTTGAAAAGAATAACGTTGAATTTGCTTCGGATTTCTTAATTTGAAATGAAACAAAAAAAATACTGAATATACCTATTACATATGACGATGAGATTTTTTCTTTTTTTTTTCTAAAAAAGAAAACAGAGAAAAAGAAAAAGAGTAACAAAGATGAGACATTCTTATGCCAACCCAACGTTACTTGGTGCTCCGATAACGAGTTCTCATTCAGGCATTCAGTGGCCGTTTTAGAGTCTCCGGGGTTTCATTCAACGGCCGTGTCTCTACCACACATTTACCATCTCGTCTGGTAGATTTAACTTCCTCCTTCGTGTATAGTAAGGGAACAACATTAAAAATTTACGGGGCAACCGGTATCGGCGCTTTCCGAGAAGGAATGCTACTTTGTAAACTTTTAATTCTTTATAAAAGTAGGTGTGAGAAATAAACGACACTGCCAACTATCAAGATACCAAGCCCGATAAATCTTATTTGCAAATGAACAAATATAGATATAAGTAAGTAGATACACGTGTATACACACACATATATCTATTTATGTAAATATTTATATACGTATACATAATATATAGAATAGATTCATATTCGCAAATAAATCGATCCGAAGTGACGTGAAAAAATTCGTAATACAGTATTGTAATACATATGAGAGAGATAGAGAGAGAGAGAGAGAGGTTTATATTTCCAATTAATTTTTATTTATTTAACATTTGCGAATATATACGCGTAAACTGGGAAGATTCTGAACGTGCCCTCTCGTCGCTTAATTTCCCTCGAGAAATATCGTTCTGCATCTTGGAGATACAAATTGCTTTAATCTTTGCCAAAGTAAAATTTCTAACGATAGAATTCATAATGATGAAAGAAAGGGGGAAGGGTATTAAATCTTCTAAGAATGTTCTCTCTCTCTCTCTATCTATCTATCTATCTATCTATCTATCATCTCGCTTTTTCTCTTTACCACCGTAGTAAACATAAAGGCTGATGTGAATTTTCAACGGAGGTTAAAGTCCGATATCTCGCATAATTAAATATCGAGTTAATTGTTCGGCCTCGCGTGGTGACTACTCGACAGGAATATCAAGCAGGATCCGATGGGAACGTGACTAAAGTTAACTTTTACCTAACTTAAGATAGTTTACTAATTATCGAATCACGATTCTATAACAGGAGATTTTCGTGACGTATAAAACGACGCGTATAGAAAAATTTATCATGATTATATTTTTATATTAATTGGATATATCTAACTATCGTTTACACTGTTGTATATTTATACACGTATGTAACATTTGTATATTACATATACAAAATTAGATAAATGATAGGTTTATAACGGTACACATTTATTCATAATTAGAAAAATATACGCGAGTTATTCTCGAGATTGTGACCGAAATTCAATGAAACTAACGTAGAAGATACGAATATCCGGGTGACGAATCCCAATATCCGGATGACAAATCCGTACGATCCAACTGTCCGAGAAAGCACGAGATGTGCGCCATCCTTTTCATCGTAATCGGATTACTTCGATATCCGGATACCTGACGATGCTTTTTTATTCTATCAGCTAATGAATATGATGAAAAATAAAAATACGTCAGTCACACAAGTGATCTTAGTCAAACAATCTACTATCAATAACAGCAACCAATTGTAAGTATATAAATATACCTATATTATAATATATTACTAATACAAAATCGTTATATACAAATTTTTAATTATTTATATTACCTTGAGTTATCTAAACTACGATCTTGTTCTAGCTAAAAAGTTGAATATTATTTATCGATTGTGTCGATCTATTGTATTATTATTACTGTTCTAAATGTTCGCGCTTATAGTTCGAGAAATATAAAATACGATATAAAGAAGGGAGAGAGAAAAAAAAGAAAGAAAGAAAAAAAAAAGAAATAAAAGCACGTAAAGCGGTTTTGTCGGACATGCAAGCCGCGCAAACAAAGTTTTATGTGGGACACGTGACCGACTCGAAAGGCAATTAGGTAACTGTATAATCCCGACCCGCTCATACATTTTTTCTCAGCACGCAAACTCCGAGATCGGAGCTCAATGTTTCCTTATTTCTTTCTTTTCTCTTTCTTTCCTTCTCTCCTTCTTATCTTTTATTTTTTTCGGTTTATTTTTTTTTTCCTTTCGTTCTTTACTTCTTTTTTTTTCTTTTTTTTTTTTCTACCTCTTTTCTTCTGATTTACTATATATACCGACACCCTCCCACACTCTCCTTACGTGCAACCATTCCGACTTTAACAAATAAAATCTCTTCTTCGAAATCTCTCGGTTTCATACTCTAAAGCATGCAACTATACACTTCGATACCGTTAACTAAATCATCAACCTGTTTCAATCGACCCAGTGACCATTCTCTTTCCTTCAGCAAGATCTTCACGATTCGATTGAGAACAACTTGGTGATCATCGAGAATCTAATACGATCATTTATTCTTACACCATAGATAAACTGCCTAAGTTTGACCATAAACAAAATGTTAATATAAACATATATATATATATACCCATACATAATCAATAATTATTCATTTTGTGTGTGGAGAGATTTTTAATTTAAATATAATAAAAATATATAAATTTACTAATATATATTGAATTTAATATATCTGAAAAAGAAAGAACAAAGAGAAGTAATAATATTAACAGAGATATCATGCATATGCATGTGCAATGTTCTAGAAAATGGAACAAATAGGGGAAATAATCGAAAATATAACTCACATATACAACAAACACCAAATCCAAGAGCGCACGGTCCATATGATTTTCCGTTTTGAATACGACATTGATACGTATTCATGCATATCCCACGTCGTCGTTTATCTGAAGCTAGACACTCTTCCTCAACTGGGATTGGAAAAAAATTGAGAACTGGAACAAAACATTACAAAAGTATACGTAAGTGATCGATAAATTGAAGATTACAATGAATTATTATGATCTACGAGGTTTTTATAGATACATTAATTATTTTAAAAAGAAATTTTACTTTCCAATTTGTTATCAAGTTCAATTAAAAGTAAAGAATATATAGAGAAAACAAGGAATGTTACTTAAAATTTTAAAAATTAATCGAACATAGCAACACACTTGTTGTTCGTCATATATTTTTACGTGTATTTAAAAAAATTGTAGAAACAATTGTAGATGATCATAAATATATTAAATTCATTAAATATAATATCCTATGTGGGTTCGAAAGTAGGGAAAATCTAATGTTAAATATAAATGAATAATATAAATTCTCCAAAATTAAATGATTATTTATGCAACTTTTTATTTTTGATATTCCTTCGTTTGCCTCCCTTACATTTGTTCGTTAAAATTCGATAAATATTAAACTATAACTGAATTTAAAAATTGATTACGAACTCACCCCTTGATTGTGTTTTTAAATCAAGCATCTCTGGTTGATGTTTGATTCTCCAATCGAATAAACCGAACGACCATCCACAAGTGTTTACTGAAAATAGCAAGAGAAGAGCGCAAATGATCGCGAAAAGTCCTCTGGACTTTCGCATTGCTCCTAATCACGATTGAGAAAACAATTGTTTCGACGTTCTATTATTCCCTTATTGATGATCGTGATACAAAAATGACTATAGATCGTTGAAAACATCGATACACTCACAATTCTTTCGTGAAACTTTATAAAATTTGTTTATTCATAGGAACAAACCGAAATACCGGTTGATCAACTAACCGACTAACTCACTGACTGACTCTTGCAAGTCCCATAGGAACACCGTAAGACCCCTCTACGATCATCTTCGTTGATACTGTTACAATCGTTACCCTACTATTCACATGCTTTCTCATTTCTGCATATATGTATGCTAATTAGCCTATTAATAAGCAGAAATATCGGAATTTTTAATAATTTATATTTCAATAAAGTAGATAACGGGGTATTACACAATAATACTAATAATACTAATAACATAACATAATTTAGATATAATAATACTAATAACAGTATTATTATATCTAAATTAATAACACATACACTATAGTATTTTCTTTTACTAACATACAATATTATATTTTATATTTATATGTAGTATTATATATACAAGATATATTACATATCGAAATTCATTTCTTTATGAATAATTATGGAAATTTTAAATAAAAGAATAATAAAAATTCAAATAGTACAAATTCATATAATGGCGCGACTAATTTGACCAATGGCCTTCGCCGATTCATATCTCGTATAAAAAGTCTTTGTTTTTTAAATATTACTTTGTATTATTTTAAATTTGTATATTAAAGTATTAACACTTTTCAATGTGATTTATACAAATTACTGTAGCTAATAAAATTTAAAAAAAAAAAAAAGAAAAAAAAGGTTCATGGTTAATCGGATAAAAAATAATGTCTATCAGTTATTATGTTTGAATTTTTTCAGGTTACTTATACGAATACTATATACTTACATATAATTTCTATGAATTTTGTATCACTTTCTCCTCTCTAATTGCATATAATAAAAATAAACATTTTTAACACTTTATATTCGCGGTTCTTAGTTTAAAGAAGAAACAAAAGATGGTTACGACATAAAACAAGGAAAGTAAAGTTGATTCCAAAAGTTGCCGGACAGAGGGCAGTTATTACGACGAGAATATACTAACCATTTCTCGAACCTCATTGCACTCTTCTCGTAAAAAGCATTATTATGCGTAATACATATATATATATGCATACAGTGTATGAACTTACAATTATACATACACATATGCGAGAGCATGCGCATATTTGTGTTAACGTGGGATTTTTTTGATATCAAATAAGATATTGAAGAATCTAATAATTGTCAAGGAAGCAATAATTAGGGACTCTGCTTTAAACCATTGTTTTGGTAAGTGAAAATTATTTTCTTTTGATAATATTTCAGGTATATATATATATATATATATATAAAAAAAAAATTAAAAAACAAAGAAAACAATCCAAATTGGTAATATCGACAGGGACGATATGCAGGATCGTCGTGCTGGACTGCTGAGAAATACATAGCTACACGACTGTAGCTGATGAACCTTTTTTTATACTACTGGCCAATACGATGCATGAATAGTAATAATTTAAAAGCTGGTGTAATTATAACGGTAGTTTTGATAATCGTAAATAATCTTGTTTCAGTGAAAATATAACCTCACATTTACTAGGACTTATTGTGCCTTAAATGCTTTCCAGTGTATCACCTGTCTTATCACTTAATACACATAAAATATAAATTGCGTTCTTTACTATTATAATATATTCTATTTATATAGACACATATTATCAATGAAAATTATCTTTTTAATTGCATAATTGATATCCATAATATCGGTGTATATATTCCTATGTCGATATTCAACAGTATTGCCCATCGTATATCCTCAGTCATATTTTTATGATGTCTTTATCTTTTTAAACATAGATACAGATCTTATATAAAGATGGAATCTTTGTCTTTTTTCTTAAACGTTGTCTACAAGACAACGATATATATTTTACTCATAAACAATTTGCAAAGTTAGTGAATCTTAACTTTGCATTGCTAGTGACGGTTCTTATGTTATTTACTTAGTTAATTGTTTTGTGGTATTTGTGGTTCCTGAAGAAAGAACACGTTGTTAAAACAATAGTTTATTGCTTTATCGGTAAGTAACTGGAGTTTTATATCAATACTCCAGTATAGATAATATTCAGAGTCTTACGTTTGTAGTATACTATAAGTCTTTAATAATTAGAATATTTTCTAAGTTTAAATAAGTTTTCTAAAAGATCTTACCGATCCTAATGCTTTATCTATTCTTTATTCATTCGTATTGCACTTTGATACTTTCAGAAAGTGTGTAATGGGTGATCTTTCTATTCGTGGATCAACTATGCAAAATTTTGACGATCTTGATATAGAAGGGCGCAATCCTTCTCATCTTTCAGAAGAAGACAAGGAAAAGGTAATGAAAAGCTATGACTGATTCTGTGTTAAAATATTGTAGAGAATAATAAATGTAAGTTATTTACTTTAAATTAATAAAATTAGAATCTATATATTAAAATAAATAAATTTAATTGGTAACCGCATATTTTTGTAATAAGTTTTCTTACATTTGTAAGAGATTGATGTTTTTCATACAAAATTTATCTTCTACAGGAAGAACATGACCGAAAACGTTTAATGCGAAGCAGTGTAACTGCTGAAGATGGCACACTCAGACCTGTGTATTCCAAAACAGATGATGGTGACATATGGTGCCACATTTGTAACATTGCTCTGTTTGGAGCACATAAGTTGATAAGTCATAATTCATGTAACCGTCATAAAATTAAGTTGGACGAATGGCCATATCCGGTGTTATTATGGTCAAAACGTTCTGATATCGCGAAAGCAACTGCTCCTGTACAGTCAACTACTATTACGGATACTTTAGCTCCTGGTGAACCAGTACCGCCAGGAATGGAAGATCAATTAACAAGAACGACAACGATTCAAGTGAGTTTAGATCGTCACAGAAGTTCACCGCTTGTTGGTCTTGAATATTTACTTGAACTTGTGGACAATGATTCCTGCGAACCCAGTTATACATGTGTATTGTGTGATAAACGTGGTGATCCACGTACTGTGATGGCTCATATTACCAGTTACAATCATCGAATAACATATTTGAATAGACATTTTCCAACAATATCGCGAGCAATTACTGAATTACCGCGTACTCCTAATTACAAACGTGGAGCCAATGAAATATCAGTGTTAGCAGCAAAAAAAATAGAAGAACGATTCGGAAGACTACAACCTCAATTAGTAGACAAGAATCAATTTGAAAAAAATAAAATGCAATATATAAAAAGGATATTTCAAGACTATCATTTTAGGTAAGTTAATATATATTTTTTAATTCTATGTACCTTAAGTGTATGTTTAAATTCTATTTCTTCTTAGCAGTATCCCAAATTTATAAAATATTTAAATAAAACATGTTTTATTTAAATGTCTATTAAAAATGGGATCAAAATCTCTAAGTATATTTTCTCTGTATTATTATATTATGTATAAAAGTAATAGAAAAACTTCACCAAAATTGTAACAATTGATTAAAATAAGTTATCTGATATTACCTTGCAATCAAAATGGTTGTTTCCTACATACAGGGAAACACCTGAGTTAACATTAATGGAAGTTTACGATGTGAGATGGGTGACAAACTTTGAAGAAAAGATGGCTGAAATTGCTGGTAATAATAGTAATAAGAAAGGTGAGTATATGATATATATTTCTTTTATAATAGTTACATTAATTGTGTTGATTAGTGCTATGATATCAAAATTTAATTTCTCGCATTAAGATTCTCAATCATCCGAAGAGAAAACAGATGGCAAATTTAAAAAGGAAGAAAAGAAGCAAGAAAGATTATCACCGAAGAAAACAGAATCTAAACAAGATGTTACAAAGTCGTGAGTTGTCTATAACTTTGTAAAAGATAGATCGAATATATGGGACTAAAATTACATCCTATATTTATCATATAAACGTATTTTACAAACATTTTTAGGGTCTTCAAGATACGAATTCTTACCAAGGATAAATTAAATTTACGTAAACCCAGTGAAAAAAGTACGGATAGTTTAAAAAAATCACCTAAACGTCCATCCGATGAAACAAAGTCACTCTCATCTTTATCAAGTATATCAAGCAGTCCATCGCCATCTCGTTCAAGGTCACGTTCTCCTGTTCGTGGTAGAAGAAGTAGTGTATCGGATAAGAGTAGCAAGTATCGTACAAGATCGCGATACTCTCGTGATCGTTCGCGTTCAAGATCACGCTCACGTTCCCGATCACGATCACGTTCGTTGGAACCACTTCGGGAACGGGATAAGTGGGATAAGTATCGAGAACAGATAAGACGAGCCGAGGAAACACTCGATCGTGCGTTAAAGTTTCACGAAAAGAATCCTGAGAAACATCCTTCGTATCCAGACGAGTGGAAAAAATTTTGGAATAGACGATACAAAGAATTACAAGCCGATGGTAAGGACCCAAGTAAGCATGACTTCAAACCAGAATGGATTGAATTTTGGAACAAACGAATGCGCGAAATTCACAATGAACAGTTACAACAAAGAAAAGAAGAAATAAGAAAACGATTGGAATTATCGGAAGAAAAACCTCCTGAGAAATGGATTCCACCGTCAAGTAGACGCGATAGATCACCACCTCCTTCAAAACGTAGCAGACATCGTATTGATAGTGACGATGAGGTCGAATACGTAGGTACAAAAACGATTAAAACAGATTATTACGATCGTCACGATCCACGAGAAAGGGAATACGTTTATTCTTCCTACTCGCGAGGAAAAAGTAATATGTATCGTAGTTATTATTCTCGAATTGTACCACGTACTAGACCTATCCATTATGCGACACCCTATCCTGTAAAAGATAAATCACCAAGTCCACCGCCAAAGGAAGAAGTACTGAGCGAAGATTTAGAAGTGGTAGGATTATTAAGACTTCTGACAGCTCTCGAGGGTCAGTTAGGCTCTTTAGGTCCTAAAATAGTGTCACTTTTATCGCGAGCATTAGCTGCCGAGAAAGCTAAGCCCAATTCCGCTGAAGAATTGCTTTACGACGAAGAAGTTAACGTATTGTTCGAAACAGTCAAAGAGAAATTAAAGGGGCAGCTTTTCGCTGGCATGATTGAAAAAATGGCTATCGCTCCGACGAAAACAGCAATACAAAATATAGCGCAATTATTACACAAAGCAACCGAAAGTAAGAAAAAAATGGACGAGGAGAAAAAGAAAAAACACGAACTTTTGGAAGCAAGTAGAACTAGCAATTTTGTAAGTGGAAGAACTGTATATCCTAGACCCGTAGAGATGATTACACCACCAATTCATTCCGAACCAGTCACTGTTCCTGGCGTAGGTACTGTAGACAAAGTTGCAATAGCTCAACAAATAGCTGCTGCTCTTGTTGCACAAGGTAGATCGAATGTGTCTCAGGAAGAATTAGAAACATTAATTAATGCAGTAGTTGGTATGGCTGAAGCATCAAAACACTCAGACAAGCCTGTTACTACAGCTGACTTTGTGAAAGGCTTGGCTAGTGGTGGTACTGGTGTAACTGGTAGTATTACAAGTGGTGTTACAACTGGTATTACAAGCACTTTTCAAAGTAGTATATCAACATCCGCGTCTACTTTAATAACTCCGACGTTAACCGATACCGTAGATCAAGTTTCAAGAATGGAGAATTTATCGGATACTGATTTAAAGACATTATTACAAAATTTTAAAGATCTGAGTACGCATGAACAACACGGTCTTATAAATTTTCTTAAAAAATTAGAAGCTACTGACTTACCTAGGGTAGAAAAATTAAGAGCATTCGTTAATTTAAGCGTCGTAATACCTTCTAGTTTACCATTAACAAAAAAATCACCTACACCTGAACTAATCGAAATGTCGACGAGTAAGACTAACAGAAAAGCTTCGCCGTTTTCAATGCGTAAGGGAAATCAAAATCCGTCTGAGGAAGAAAACAAATGGATACCTAAACTAGATATGTTTGCTAACGACGACGAGGAAGAACAACAGCAACAAAAGAAGGAAGAAGATAAGTCGAAAGTGAAATTGGAGTTATCAGACGACGACGACGATTATACTTTCGAGGACATTTACAAAGCAGCTGATAAAAATGTAAACGAAAGTGAGAAAGGAAAAAAAAAGACACGTGCTTTTTCAAAATCTATTTCAAATTCACCGCGCTCCTGGTCTCGATCACGTTCACCTTCACGTTCACGATCACCAGCAACGAGGACTTCGGACGTCGCGAAATCTAACGATCCCAATGCGATCCTAAATGAAACTAAACGTTTAATAGCTAATATTATGGGCGACCTTCCAAACAAATACGTACCAAAATCACATATAAATTTTGCTAATGAAAATTCGGAACAACGATCCTCTGCTTCAAAGATGATAGATCATAGTTCATCCTCGATAGCTCCGATGCAACAAAACTTTTATAATCAAAATTATGATCCACCAACTAATCAGCCACCACGACCGCAAGCTCCACCATTAACTTATCCGAATGTTCCTAATCAACAATTCTCAAATTATCCACCTCAACCGCAAGTTTTTGGTACTAATCAGAATTACATAGACAATGGTTATAATTATCAAGGATATGGCAATATAAACAATCAAAATCAATATGGTTCACCGTCAACTGTACCACAAAACCAGTATTCTCCACAGCAAGCATATGGTGCTTCCACAGGATATGGTGGTCCTCCGGGTGGTCATCCATCCGGATATCCTCAACAACAATCACCTCAACAACCGCAACAAGCTCCATATGGAGCGTACCCACAACAGCAACGTTTTTATTAAACGTTTCATTCTATAGATAATACTAACAGCGCGTTTGTCGATAAGAGAAGACCAACGACTAATAACAAATTTTATACAAATCTTATTGATAATCGATCCAAACAATGTCTTTCTATTTCTAGTTGTTTTTAAAAAAATTTCTTTCAACCAACTCAAAATGGAATTATATTAATAATTGTTTCGTGATAAAAATATCCGATTCTTATGTTAATTGTAAAAAAGGAAATATTACTATCCGTATATATTTACGTTATAAAATATACGGCAAAGGAACTTTTTATTTACATTTAAAAATTCCAATTGTTTTAACCAACATTTATTTTTGTTAAATGTAAAAAATGCAAACCGAACTAATCAACTGCGTTTCCTTGCATTACTGCTTTCCAATGAACACTTCTTTTTCTTTTTCTCTCGTTCGTTATGACCCCTACGTTCGAGAGATTTTGAAGTATTGTTACATTGGCTTCTTTTTTCTTTATACGTGGTATCTGTTTTTTCTTTTTCCTTACAACTTTATTGTCTCGAAATTAATCGCGCAAAACCTATCTCCTTAACGTGAAAATTGTACAAGAAAAGTGAATGCTACGAATGAATGTGTTTTGTATTACTGTCGTGTGTGTGTGTGCCCGATCGATACGTCCTGCGTAATAAAAGAGTAAGTAATAATGCAGTGTGTTATATTGAACTGTGCAAAATATTTATACACACACATATATATATATATATATATATATAAGATAATTCTTAATTCTTGATACAAATTTTAAGGAATGATAAAGCATACTAATGTAAAACAAAAAAAACAACAAAATTGTTGTTCAATAGCTTTTAACTATTTAATTTTATCATCTTTTCAAGTTTGTATTATTAATTAATAATTGTCTTGTACATTTTACAAAATATGTGTATGTGTATATATTATTACTAATTGCAGTATGATGAACATAAAAAATTCATGTGTTATATTATACACTATCCGATAATATAAGACGTCTATTTAAGTTTCACTTTATTTTGATTCTTATTATTATCATTTTCTAGACATTACAGAGAAAGCTGATGATAAACATTGTACACCGGAGAAATCTAAAAGAATGCTGATGCCATAAAAAAGAAAGATAGAAAAATGAATAAATAAATAAATAAATATAAATAAGGTATCGAGATGATACACACAGTTCCAGATAATCGAGCAACTATTGTAAAAGTATGAAATTGAGCGTAATCACGTGAAAATAATAATTGTAAGGAGATGAAAAAAATACATCAAAGTTAATTCATTTATTTCCGTAGTATTTTTACTCTTACCATTTTCGTTTGTATATAAGTAAACATCGAAATTCTGTTTTCATGATCTAGAATAATATTATTAATAATAATAATAATAATAATAATAATAATAATAATAATAATTTAAAAAAAAATTAGATGTGCCACTTAAGCAAAAAAAAAAGTACGCGAGCAAAAATGACGATATTCTTCTCGTGCTTTATTGTTACAGCAAATAGTAATTTATTGAAATATCAATATACCTGCTAACTACTATTTAATAATTGCACAATGACTAGGTTCCAAAGATTCCGGGGATCGTTCGTTCGTGCCTTCCCTTTTATTTTCTTTTTTTCTTTTCCAATAAGAAAAAAAAGGAGCAAGATTAGGCTAGACGAGCTTATCGCGAATAATTAAATAGAAGCAGCACAGGTGACGTGCAACAGCAACAGTTTCATCACATATTTACACTTTTCTTTACACAATAAAGAGCAAGAAGAGAGAGAGAGAGATAAAGACAAGAACATGAAAGAACACGAACTAAAAAAAACTACGACTATTTCGGTACGAGTCCTCTGGTCTTCGGATAAACTGGAGTCGGAATTTGTTGCATCTTTGGAACGCTTCTTGGCCTAATCCTTGCCGATTGTAATCGTGGTTTGGAACGTAATTTAGCATTTGAAGCATCAACATCGATGTCTCCCTCATCTCGAAGAGCCTCTTCAAGCACAGCTTGGATTGTTGGTGCAATAACTGGTCCGTGATAATCCGAAGTTGTTCTAACTGGCATATCCAGATCTAAATTCAAAATATTTTCTCCAGCATAACGACACCCACGTCCCATTGCTAAAGCAATTCGAGCATATTCGGAAATTGGTCTACGTGCACCAGGAATTGACGTAGGACGTTCTATCGTTTCTATATTCGATGCTTCCGGATTATTCAAATTCCAACAGTCTTCTTCCTCGTCATAATGTATCCTAGATAATATCTTGCTTTTCTCTTCCTCAGGAATAAAGTTTTCGATTATCAGATATTTTAATTTAAGCTCCTTCATTAATTCATGCTGCGTTTGTTCCAAGTCACGTCTATCTCTGTTAAAGTCATTGGTAACGTCATCTAATTCTTGCTTTAATACTTGCAACTTAGTAAAACATCTTCTTAACTTTTTAGATTTAACATCTACTTCCTGTTGCAAAGTAGTGTATGTTTCTCGTACACCAACCATAGTTACTTCCTCGTCTTCTAATTTTTGTTGCATTTCAACTTCGCGTTTTTTACGCTCGGCAATCTCCGCAGCCTTCTGCTCCAATGCTCTTTGCTGTTCATTCGTATGATCAATGATATTCTTCCCACCACACAGCATCTTGCTTTCTAAATCTTTTATTCTCATTACAAGGTTCTCAGTCTCTTGTTTCTCAGCCTTAAGTTGCTCGGCTATTAATTTCTTATCTGTTTCGATGGTCTTGTTATTGTTATCCTCTTCTTTACTATCCTCCGCATCTGATTCTGAATCTACAGCAAGATCGTCTTCTCTCTTTTTCTTCGTTTTCCTCTTCTTACGTTGTACCATACTTTTCTGAGCTAATTTCTCTTTTAAACGACCTATTTCTTCTTGATATTGTCTCAAAAGTGCATCCTTAGGATCTTCATTTATTCGTGGCTTGTTCTTAATATTCTTAGCACGATTAGCATAACGCAATGTCGTTAGCGTTTCATCATAATTATAACTGGCAGGCCCAATATTAGCAACCATAATAGTTTTCGAATTACCTCCCAAAGAATCTTGCAATAATCTTGTAAGTTTTGAATCTCTGTAAGGTACGTGAGTAGTTTTACCATCAACCAATGCCGATATAACGTTACCGAGAGCAGAAAGGCTTAAATTAATTTTACTCGCTTCCTTCAGTCTTTCACCGGACGCGCCGGTTTTACTTTGTCTCTCGCTACCAGCGAGATCGACTAGATTCAAACGACCTACTCTAATACCGCCATTATCACCAATGGATCCCATCTCAATAGTGATCAAAAATATTGCGTGTGAACGAGAACTATGCTCATTCATGTTCGTAGCACCGATCGTCCTATTTTGATTACCTTCGTTCATTAAACGTTGAATTTCCGCAGCGCTTTTACAAACGGCTGTTGATAAATCCTTCACGAATACACCAGACTCTGGTTTTTCTTTAAGTTCGAATCGAAGACTCTGATCACGATGAAGAAGATCACGTATCTCTTCTTGATAAATTTCTAAGTAACTCGCTCTCACGAGATATTGCATGTTTTCTGATCTTCCTATGTGATTAAATATATGCTCGAATGATCTTGGAATGATACCACGTCTTTCGTGTTCCATTTTCGAGCCTTCCATCGTATAAGTTTTACCTGTACCAGTTTGACCATAAGCAAAAATGGTACCATTGAAACCATCCAATACCGAGGAGACCAAAGGTCTCACGGTTTCTTCGTAAAGTTCTTGTTGGGTCGAATGCCAATCGTAAACAGCATCGAAGGTGAAAACCTTGACATTGTCCGTTGATGGATCGTCTCGAGGATGACGTATTTCTACCACTCCTCTCGACGGTATGACGTCGACTACACGAATATAGCCTCGTGCAGTTTCCTTCTCGTCCATTGGCCTGCATCTTACTACAACCTGGACGCACTGAGTTGCTACATCCGCTGCTGTCGCCGATCCACCCCCCGATCTCGAACTTTTTTTCTTCAAACTCTTCGACAAATTATTATCCGACTTATCCATTATTTCTTAGGATAAATCAAACGCGTGCGAAGAAATTTTACCTATCAAACAAAAACAACAATTTTTACGTCAACATAATAATGATTAATCAAATTTAATTTTCGATATAAAATAAATACTATACAATGATAAATTAAATAGCATTTTTGTTAATCCTTGTCATGATTGTGTACGAAATCAAAAGGCAACTTAGCAAATTCACTTAAATTTAAATATCTTTTAATTGTATAAAAATCCTTATTTATTTAATTATATCCTTTTACGTGACAACGTTTCTTAAAATAATTGATATTGATGAAAAAAATGCAAATATAATAAAAATATAATTTTTTTAAATCTAAAGTTGTCAAAGGACAAGCTAATTTCTACGACTAAGCATGTATTTGCATTTACCTTTTTAAACAGTTTATGAGTCCTGTCAAATATAAGACGGAAAGACAGGATTTAGTTTAAAAGACTGATTAGACGGATAAAAGATCGACGATTCTTTGGGTTCCTGTTCGTAGATTATACTCTTCTGCAACGTATCGGTATTGATCCATTGTTTGCCTCTAAGACTCCCTCCGGCACTGTCAACACGCGACTCGTGTTGTCGTTACGTCTGTTATTATCGACTTTCAACAGCGTAACGCCTTAGTGATCATTAATGATTTAAACTTACGCGACGTGATATCAGCCGTATTGTGACGAAAATACACGACGACGTAAAATCCTTGGGATGAAATAAAACGAAGGCATGACTGGTATCTCTCTCTCTGCCTTCAAGAAACACACAACTGACAGCGGCAATAGATATAGTATATAAAATAGATTAGTTACTCATAATACCGAGTCTGCGCACTGAACCCCTTCCGAGTCATTCGAGTTACCCAATCGATATCTTACGCATGCGTAGTAGTATCTATTTTATTTACGCGCCAAAATTGATTTCTCTAATCTACGGATATACTTTTAAACTGTTCAACTGTTTTACCGACCAAAACGGTATTGTTATGTTCTTTAACAGCCAATGAAGCTCGAGTAGCTTCTTCCCTCTAACGTTTTAAAATTCAAACAAATTTAAAGGACAAGTCTTCCCTCAAAGTAGACACTGTATGTTGGTAAGTATTATATACATATTAATCGCGTCATGGAAATGACGTTAAATATTGTATAGCTATATTCGTGGCATGCAAGTCACTTACCTTTTATAACCACCAATACCTGTATTTTATTATAAAGTTCTAATGAAAGAAACCGAATGAAAGATTTTGTCTTATATATGTATGTAATTGAAATCAATGTCGAAGAATCAGAGATTTATTATATAAGTATACGGACTACGGCATACAAGTTAAGGTAAATAGTTATACGTTCGAAAGCGTGATAAATTGTAAAAACATATAGGACATAGTCCACTGATACTTTCTTATTTTATAAGCAAGTTGGTAAGTGAAATGGAATTAAAAAATGACAGAAACTTTACTCTTTTTGTTCGATAATCTCGTCTATATTATTTTATATTAAATATTATAATAGTCTGTCTAATTATTCATTAATATTTGTCGATAATTATATATACGTGTATATTACAAAATATTATCATACTTTTTGTTAGACCTTGAAATCAAATAAAATTTAAACTGAAATTTAATGTGATATTGTAATTTCAGGGAAAATGAAATTGTGGTTGGTGATCATTCACATTGTTTTGGTAGCTACAAATATATGGGTCACAGCGCATTTTCACGAAGAACTTCCAGAAGATAATGAATTTGCAGAGTTTGAAGATTTTGAAGAAGATAAACCAAATTCAGCAGCTCCTTCTGATCATATAACGGAACATCATAAGGAAGCAGATTTAAATGAAGATTTTGAAGAAGATGACGTTCTTATTGTTGATGGAGATAGTGAATTTGATCATTTTCAAGATGAGGAAGAATTTGAAGGATTAGATGTAA
This sequence comes from Polistes canadensis, assembly GCF_001313835.1. Classification (NCBI taxonomy): domain Eukaryota; kingdom Metazoa; phylum Arthropoda; class Insecta; order Hymenoptera; family Vespidae; genus Polistes; species Polistes canadensis. The sequence continues at coordinate 187,164 of NW_014569757.1, read as the reverse complement.
CTGGTGGAAATGCGGGTTCTAAAAGCGATGAACCATCCACACTTACTATTACTAAAGTACCATTGCATTTGCGTGCGAGATGGGATAGTTTCTGTTTGGAAATATTGATGGTAGCTGGACTTTTAGTATATTGCATAAACTATATCGCAGGACGTGCTAAAAATGGACGTATAGCGGAATGTTGGTTACAAGAACACAGGCAACTTTTGTTAGAAAATTTTACTCTTGTAGGTGATACAGGAAAATTAACGGAAAATGAATCTGAAAATGGTTTGGTCAAAGAAAGCGAGTCGCAATACAGCTTATATTGTTCAGGTCGAGTTGGCTGTGATTCGATGTTAATAGAATTGAAATTAGTTAAGAGACAAGACTTAATTGCAGTATTAGCACAATTAGTACGACCACAAAATGACCAAGCGCATATAAGAGTTGATCTTGCCAAAGATGAAGTTGATAGTTTTGTATTAGCAATTGCTACAAAACGAACTGCAATACATTTGACAAGAGACATGGCTGATATTAGCGTTTACTGTCCTGAAAAACGACCTGGAGAGAAATATGGACTTCCAGCAGGCTTTTATGTTATGCCAGAAATAGCTGAAACAGCTTCGGTTATTTTAGATACCAAAGTTCTTCAAGCTTTTGCCAAATTTGCACAATATATAGATTATATCCACATCAGTGATCAATATAGTGGACCTAAACAACAAACGTAAGTGTGTACATTAAAATCATTTTTCAAATATAGATAAATACAAAAATAATAAATATTTTATTACACTTAACAATGAAATTATTTTTAGAGAAACTACTCAATTAACAATGCCTGAGGTAAAAAAAGTATTACTAGTCGGACTAAACATAAGTATAAAAGGGCGTACAGCTAGCCCAGAATGTCAAGAAAAACTAAAACTTCTTCTTCAACTTACATTTTACATATTGGATAAATTACGACGTTTCAAATTATCCAAAGAGGTATCCAATTTTTCTCTTTATTTTGTTTATAAAAATACAAACTTTAATCGATGTTACTAACAGTTTATCGATTGTTATATAGGGTAAAAATAAAGCGGATAAAAATCGGCTAAGAGTGGAGGAAGCATTTTTGAAAACAACGCACGCGGCACGAGTCGAAGCCGCAGCACAGAAACGAGAAGAACGTAGAAGAGCTGAAAAAGAAAAAATGCTTCAGAAAGAAGATCCTGATAAGCAAAGAAAGTGGGAAGAAAAAGAACAACGTAGATTGGCAAAAAAACGTGCACCAAGAATGAAACAACTCAAAGTTAAAGCTTTGTGACCCGATGCGGATGTCACTGTTGCATGTGACGAAAGCTCTAGGCAGCCGTAAGTAAATTGTTTAAGTTATTTGCTTAATTAGCGTTGTTTTTAAAAACTTTGTAACAGCATCCTCCTCTTCATATTAGACATAAACTAGGAAACTAAAATATGCGTTATCAAAGAAATGCATATATACTTAACACGATTCAGAGTTATTATTTCATTTTATCAACAATTCATCATAAGAAAATACAAAGTTATTTTTTAATATATAATAATATATTTACTTGTCATTAGCTACTTTATTTATATATCTGTCAAACATCTTTTTATTTTATTTGTGTTAAAAAGTTATTTTGAGCTACTTGTTTTTTGAAGCAATCTAAAGTATGATATAGTATATCAGTGATATGTTTTGTCTCGATAACATCTTAGAAATATTCTGAATGTAATTAATATGTGAAGTACGATATTAATAACAATACAGGCGATATAAATATACCTAAATGATTCCTTAATCATACAAAGTCAGAAACGAACAGATTAATGTTTATACTCGTCAATTAATAAGAGTATTCATCAACTTATACAATTATTTGTAAATTATATTTTGTTCCTCATATGTAATATATTAATTGTATTTCTATTTATTTTGTAGATATCAGAAATTAAAACTGAAAAACTTTGATACGATAAATATAGTTCTATTAAGCAAATTAAATGCAATGATTTCATGCTGAAATCAGAATTAGAAAAAAATTATATATAAAATTTAACAAACAAATCTATATTGAAGTTTTTGAATTGAAGTTTGAATACGCATATTATTCCATTTGAATATGCTTTACCTAATACAGCCAACTATAAGGCTGAATTTTAATTATAACTAAGAGACTGTTTTTATTAAATCATTTATAAAAAAGAGTTAATTTCATTCATTCAAGAGATTAAAAGCATATATTATTAATAGAATAAAAGGTGCATGAAAGGGGTGTATGGATTTTGTCTGAAAAATAAGTACTCCTAAATATAAAGAAAAAAATATGTAAGTAACTTTTTTCTACCGCCGTGTTGTATTATCGTGTCCTAATATACAATTTAAAAACAAAAACAAAACTAACTCTACATTACTTAATACAATTTCCTTGAAATATCATGCTCCTTTCTTGCTTATTATTTATATATTTGTTATACGTTAACAGATATTAGCATTGAATGCATTTTATAAGTATTGTAAATACCATATATTGTAATTATATAAATAATACGTATGTACTTGAAAATACACTTATTTCCAATGGATTTTTAATATTATACAAAATTTACAAGACCCTCCAATTGTTGAAATCATTTTTGTACGAGTAATTACAAACTATATGAATCTTTTAAAAGTTTAAGATTAGTTTGAACAACTGTCTTTGGGAATAAAAAATTTTGTTCAGATATGAAATCAGTTATAACAATGTTTATTCCTTTAGGCCCAGATTTTTGTAGACTTATCCAATAGAGAGTCGCCTTTTGGCATGTTGGCGTCAAATTTGAATGTAAATTTCCACAAAGGTGTTTCATAACGTAGGATATATTAGGAGTTAAGAGACATTGCGATATTAAACCGATCTTGGTAGAACGTTTTTTAAGTTTATCATTTAAAAAATTAACTAGTTGATCTACACGCACTGTATCTGGCCAAGGTGTCGGCCAGAAAACACTTGGCCATAAATACGGATGATTCACCGCGCAAACATTTCTATAAATGACAATAACTTGATACTTTCTCGAAGTAAGCCAATTTAAAGACACGTGATCGAAATATGCTAAAGTTGGACATAATTTGCCACGAAAAATATCATTTATTATCGCAATCAGACGACTATGATCCATTTCCGTAAAACGATAAAAATGTTGAAAATCAATAATGATAATTTCATTCGTATGATCATTCAACCAATTTACAACCTCCTCTAATGGCTTAATCACTTCTGATCCGTACAAACCATGAAGAAAATAAATATTGTTGTCCCTTGTTTTCGTAGCTACGCGTAAATCCAAATATCTTATACCGCCATTTAATTGTTCTTTTACACTATCTTTTTGTGTAACAGACCAATTAAAAATAATAGGCTTTGACAAAATCGAACAATAACGACCCAATGCTCTTATATATGCAGGCTCATCCGGACCTACATCGTTACGTCGATCTATAGAATAAGTCATCGTATTGTGAGAACCTGAAATGAACAATGAATTACCTTGAAAATATTCTTTCTTTCCAACACAGTTCTCCTCACTTGGAAATAATTCTAGGATTTTTTTTTTAAATATATAGAAGTATCATGCATTATAGCATTATTATTATTATAGATTATTTTTAATTATTGGAAATTAAAAATAATTTTGTTCTGATGCACTATCATTAACTCTCAAATAAAAAGAAATAATTGATGTACCAAAATTTTCCTTTGCTACTAAAATACGTAATATTATATATATTATACAATAAAACAAAATAATAATGAATGAAAATTAATTTCTAAAAAATTTATTATATAATATTATAATTTTTATCGATGTTATGTAAACGTCAAAGATATTTAAACTTACCGGGTATGGCGAGATATATTATAGGTATATTTTTTAATGGTTCCGGAAGTTGTGTCATCCAGAATTCTAAATTATCTTTTGAAATATTTTTATTCAAATATGTTTCTGTACAGTATTGTTGTTCACTTCCATATTTGCGTTCCATTATTATTTAAAAATACTTGTGTTGTGTAAAGTATTCAAAGAATAACGTCAAATTCGTTTTTAACCGAGTTAAACCTTATAATAATAAAGAAATATGAGTATGGATCAAAATATATTTCAAGTAAGAATAATTCACCTGACTTCATAAAGTAACTCATGAATAATAAGTTGGACGTATTATATCATAAATCTGATTCATTTTCTCACGGTAATTCTTTAAATTGTATCGTCATATTGAAACCTTCGAACGAATAATTTATGATTGACCTAAATAGAATCAAAGTGACCAATCATTATAAACCTTAAAAAAATTAAAAAGAAAATGTATTAATATTAATTCAACATTTTTAGTACAAATATTAATATAATAAAATATAAAGAAAGACGTCAACGATCCTAATAATTATATCAGGAATTATTTTCCAATCCCATCATTCCAACTCCACATCTGGCGCGATTTTTAAATAAGAGTCATCTTTCAAAAAAGAAAGTAATTTATATTTTCTTCCTTTGAACCGTTAATTGTCTATAATATGTGCGTTAAAAAGTAATTATTGAAAAATATGTATCTGACTATAACACAAAAATAATACTGCAATTAGTTAAATATATTTTAACAATTATATTATAAATCATTACCCATATATTTTATTAAATATTTATATACATTTTATTTTTTTATCCAAATTATATATGAGCACTCTTAGTAGAGGAAATCAAAGCTGTTACCATGTGAAATGCTTCATTTATTTTATTTATTTGATCTAAAAAATAAATGAATATATTATCTACGTACATCATAAATTCTTTTTAATTGTAATAATTCATAAATCCAAATGTATATTATTTTTTACCTGTAGAGTACAAATTAGGAGGAAATATGGGTAAATCACTAAAATAAGTTATTGTCTTGGTTTTCAATAATTCCGATTCAGAAAAAAGATCAACTTTCCATGTTGCGGGAATGCTGATAAAAATAAAAATTATAATATGTAAATAAGAAAAATATTTCAAGATTATACGTACCCTTTATTAATTTCGTTAATAAGAATATCTTGTGCGGGAATGGTCAAAGTATATACTTTATTTTTACATAAATCTTCTAAAGTATTCATCGAAAATTCTGTAGTTGCCATTTCTTTTATAATGTATTCCAATGATGATTGTAGAACATCTGTTTCACAACTTATATGTTCCTGCAAAAGCAGCATAAATTCCAAACAAATATGAACTTGAATCATATTAATCAATTTCTTCCTATGAAAGCACGTAATAAAAAAATAATTAATAGATTAATTATACGATTATAAAAATAACTATGTATAAACATTTATAAGAATATTACCTATAAAAATTCGAGTCGAATTGCTCCGGTTTCTTTTTAAAATTCTTGTATATGCTATTGAATGTAACAATGCCCGTATTCATTAAAATATATTTATAATCCTTGCTTACTTTTTCAAATCCTATATCTATTAAAGTTTCTAGTGGTAAACTTTCGTTTAATAAATGCGTGACCGTCTTTTGATGAGATAATTCGGGCAAAATTTTAGCAAGTGTTGTACTATTTGTTATATTTACCTAAAATATAAACCCTTAATGTAAGATATGTGTTATAGTTTATTTGCAATATATAATTATTTATATATATATAGTTGAAATATATTTAATACCTGTGGTTGGCATTCACCGAGTAGAATTTCTTTTAATATTTTATGCATACATTCTGTCATCTGTATATAAGTAGAAGTACCTACAAAATATTATGTTTAGTATTAACTAATTAATATCTTGAAAATTATTTATATACTTACATATAAGTAGTTCCCACATAAAATCAGTAAAATCTAGATTTGGTCTAAAAATTGCAGCTTCAATGCACTGTTTTAATTTCATATTATTTTCATCTGTTTCAATGCATATTTGTTCTATTATATTATAATTAGATTTTCTATAGCTATAATTATTGATAAGTAGAAGATTCACATCATCCATTATTTGATCTTGATCCTACATTATGATAAGTAACCATACACAAAAATAAATTTTATTCAATTAGTTGTTTATCTCGTCCAAAAATAAAATTATTAATAAATGTGTCTTAGAGAAATTGGACCGTGCTACAAATTAGCTAAATTTTTACATCAGACATTAACCACAGCAATTTCAAACAAATTTGTTTTTTCTGTCAAGAATTCTTTTGAGTTTGTACAGTTCATACAAAAAACAACAATACCAGAAGAATACATACTAGTATCGTTAGATGTCAACCTGTCCAATTTCCCTAAGAAACATTTATTAATAAATTTTATTATTCAAAATTTATATAAATAGTAAGTATAATATATAAGCACATATGTTACTTTATATAAATATTTATAAAAATACCTTTGCGTATGGAGTTACAAAATTATCTGGGTATTGTAACGAATTCGGATTATTGTATGATTTTGCATTCATTTCCTTGAAAATATCTAATATCGTTAGATACTGATTTAATAATAACAATTGATGCCACAAATTCGCCAAAGCACTATCGTTTCTTCCAGTAATAATTTCAAGAATCTGCAAGGAAATATATATTTAAATATTACTTTTCTAATATATATATTTATTGTAATAAACTTACTAAACTATTTTTGGATGATCTTGTAGGCGGATCAAATAACATATTATCTGCTATTATGTTAAGCGTTATACTTCCTTCAAAATTCAATTTTTCAATTTCTGATAATTCTTGCATTTCATACCTCCATCCAAATAAATCATAGGTACTCAAAGTAAACACTGATACCTGAAAAATACAAAAAAACCATGACTTAATATCAATATTTATATTTTAGAAAGAAAAAAAAATTACATAAAACACGCACATCATTTTGTTCTGAAAATGATAATTCAAGATGTTTCGATAAAAGCTTGGAAGAAACATTTTTTACAAAATCGAGTTCTTTCATACTATTACTTGTAACTTCTATTGTATTGAGCCAATTTTTCTCAATGATAGTACCTAATATAAGAGTTTTGTTATGATCTTTCCCATCACAAAGTATGAATATCGGTATGACATCATCAATGTGCAATTTTTCATGACAAAGATTCAGCAATGTGCTGTAAAAATAAAATAATATTTTTATAAATAATTATAAGACACATTAATAATATCGAGATGCTTAATTATATAACACATTTAGTAAAATACGAATATTAAAAAATACTTTTTACTTTGCTAATCAATGTTATAGCTTTTTAATAAAACATTTAAAAAAGCCCGCGTTTAAATAATATTTCTTTCTTATTTTTACTTTTATAGAGTACACTGATAAAAAATTTTACGGAAAAATTAAATTAGAACACCTTATATAAATATATTAATATATAAATATATTACCATGCTTCAATCCTTGTGAGAGGATTATATCCTTCTTCATCTTGCCCCCAATATTTTTCTGTTATTAAAGTACTGTTTATACATTCATCATTAAATGAATATACTAAAGGATCACCAGTAACTTCTAAATCTGAAATATAATTAAGATTATGAAATGCTATATAATTACACATATAATTTATGTCATACCATAAAAAGATGAATCCACTTCACTGTGTTTCGTGAACTGAACAAAGCATTAAAAAATAAATAAAATTATTTATACATATATGATTAATATATACCATTATAAAATTATTTTAAATATTTTTAATATTATAAATCTTTTTGAAACTCACTTTTTTAAAAATAACGACATAATTCTTATACTCAGGAAAAATTCGTTCAATAAACGACAAACGTATTTTCTTAGCTGTTACCAATGAATTTTCACATAAAATATTTTTTACGGTTTCTACAATATCCATTCTTATATATAAATTAACTTGTTAACTAATTAAAATATTTCTCTCTTTTTTTCTCTCCCTCACACAATTTTCTTTTCTTTTTTATTATTTTATTTAAAACGAACTTCGAAACTGATCACAAGGATTTGAATTTAAGGCATTACATTCAATACCAAACATTTCTGTTAATAAGGCGAGTACTCATAAAGAATCACATTTAATTTTATAAATAATATTTGTCATTGGTTGAAAAAAAGCGCGAAATTGATTTAAAATCTTAACCTTGTGTTTAAATGCTTCTTCTGTTTTTTTTATGAAAATCTGTCTTAATAAATTCAGCAAGCACGTGGTACTGTATATGTATTCAAGTATTTGTGTATATTTTGTAATTACCAATATTAATTTAATTTTGATTATTATATTAAATTAATATGATTACTCTGTCGTAATATAATTATATAAATTTTATATAATGTATTTATAGAGAAATGATAAGTATTAACAAGAATTAACCTATAATATAAAAATCATATATAAATAATATCTTATAGAAAAAGAAATGTCAGTTAAAATGACTAAAAGAAAACTTGACGACGAAACAGATAATAAACCTACCAGGGTTTTATCAAAGTTTAAATCTGATACTGGAGAAACTCTTCCAGGTGGTTTATTGGATTTACCAGTTAATGTAACGGTTGATAAACTTCAAGCAATTTGCAATGCTTTACTTCAGCACAAAGACCCAGTCCCACTGGCATTCTATGTTAATAACAAAGAAATTACAGATACGTTGGAAAAAAATATAGAAAAGAACTTTAATATAAGTGAAAATGTTCTTGAAATTGTGTATCAACCACAAGCAATTTTTAAAGTTAAAGCAGTAACGCGGTGTACTGGATCCTTAGAAGGTAATATAGAGATTCAATTGTATATAATGAAGTTATTATAACTTTATTTTTATATTGTTCAGGGCATAAGGAAGCTGTTATATCTGTTGCTTTTTCACCCAATGGAAAATACTTGGCTAGTGGTTCTGGAGATACAACTGTAAGATTCTGGGATATTTATACGCAAACTCCATATTATACATGTGAAGGACATAAACATTGGGTTTTATGTATTTCTTGGTCACCATGCGGTAATAAATTGGTTTCAGCTTGTAAAAATGGTATGATTTTACATTGGGATCCAAAAACAGGAAAACAAGTTGGTAAATACTTGGAAAAAAGTCTTAATTTAATTTAATTTACAAATAAATTTAGATATTTATATTAATAATTTTAAATTAAATTAATCTATAATTTGTAGGTAAGGCAATGATTGGACATAAAATGTGGGTGACTTCTATAAGTTGGGAGCCTTATCATAGAAATCCAGATTGTAGATATTTAATAAGTGCATCTAAAGACTGCGACTTAAGAATATGGGATGTGACATTTAGTCAAACAGTACGTGTTCTTTCCGGTCATACAAAAAGTGTTACCTGTGTTAAATGGGGAGGTAACGGTCTCATATATTCTGCATCTCAAGATAGAACTATCAGAGTATGGAGAGCTGAAGATGTAAGAGTTTTTAATAAAATAGATTTATCTGTTATAAAAATTGATATACATTGATATTTAAATAAAATATAATTTAGGGAATACTGTGCAGAACACTTGAAGGTCATGGTCATTGGGTAAATACATTAGCATTGAATGTAGATTATGTATTAAGAACTGGTCCTTTTCAAATGAGTAATACAAAAGACAAAATAGAGGATCCCTTAGAATATGCAAAGAATCAATATAACTCAATAGGCGAAGAAAAGCTCGTTTCTGGTTCAGACGACTTTACATTATTTTTATGGAAGCCAGAAAAAGAAAAAAAGCCTATTGGTACTACGAAATAATAGTTATTGCTTTTTTTTCTTTTTAAGTTAAGAAAGCATCAGTTAACATTGAATTATTTCAGCAAGGATGACAGGCCATCAGCAATTAATAAATGATGTCAAATTCTCACCGGATGGTCGTATAATAGCATCAGCATCCTTTGATAAATCAATCAAATTATGGGATTCTAATACTGGCAATTACATAGCATCATTAAGAGGTCATGTACAAGCTGTTTATTCTATTACATGGAGTGCAGATTCACGTTTATTGCTCAGCGGTAGTGCTGATTCAACTTTGAAAGGTATACCATGCAATAATAATTATTTTATTTTATATATTTTAAATGTATTACTGTATTTTTTTGGATGATGTTTATAGTATGGAACATGAAAACGAATAAATTACACGAGGATTTGCCTGGACATGCTGATGAAGTTTATGCTGTGGATTGGTCTCCTGATGGTCTTCGTGTTGCATCAGGTGGAAAAGATAAAGTTTTAAAATTATGGCAAAACTAATATTAGAGAAATAAAATAAAAAATTAAAAAATATTTATTTACCGTGTTTTATATTTTCATTCAATAAGAAATCAAATCCTTTTCAATATTATATTTAATCATACATAAAATAGTAAATGTTGTGTCTACCAGGTAGTTCGTCAATGATACATAGCGTATCTACGAATTGGTTCTTCAATGATTTGCGATATATCTACGAAGTAGTTTATCAGTGTACATATTTTAATTAGTATTGTTATTTACATTCAGAATTGTCAATAACTGGTTCGGAGTATTAAATATTTTAGAAGTAATTTTAATTTAGTACACAAATTGCAACCATCTTTATCCAATGGTCGAATTTGATTGGTTGATTTTATTTTGAATTAACCAATTATGTGCATCTTTTAGAAACAGTGATTATTATTACTTGCAATATTATTATATGCAGAGCTGCAACTTCCTATTGTATACATTTGCATGCATATTCGCCAAAATATGCTCAATTTGACATGAAATATAAGACAAAATATAAGACAGAAAAGTTAACCTCATTGAATCTATGTTTATATTATATTTATATCAATAAATTATTACTAATAGTAACAAACATGGTGAGTAGAATACAATTATTATTTATATTGTATTTTAAATAACGAATTAATTACTGATTTAACGAAATCGACATAATTAATAAAATAATAAATGCATAATAATTATCATATATTTATTGACTTTAGTTTAATTTAAGTTAAATTACTATTCAAATTTATTTAGGATGATGATGCAGCTGCTCTTCAGAGTTTGGAACACCTAATGACAGAATTTTTTTCACCAGAGACAACTAACGAACGTAAGAGAACGATTGAACATAGTTTTCAAGAATTTGCAGGACGACTTGACTCCTGGAGACCATGTCTGCATTTTTTGTCATCTACAAATAATCATTATGTTAGCATGTTTGCTTTATCAACGTTAGAGGTAAATGTTATTCATTTATAATATATGTTATATACAAGTTATTAATTACTTTAATTAACTTAATTATTTTAGACAACTATTGGTAGAAGATGGCCAATTCTTCCTTGGGAGGATAGAGCACTTACACGATCAACTTTATACACGTTGTCATTGGAAAAAACTGTTGTACCATTTGTTAGAAATAAAGTAGTAAAGTTAGTAGTTGACATTGCAAGACACGATTGGCCACATTTTTATCCCGATTTTTACTCCAACATTTTACAGGTTTGATAAATTTATATATTTATACAAAATGTTGATAGTTTTTAACTATAATTTAATTATACTTTAATATCTCTTATCTTAACAGTTACTAGATCATAAGCATTCAAGGTTGCTAGGTTTGGTATACTTAAGAACTGCTTCTGAAGAATTAGCTACACCACGAGAGGATTTACCAGTACAAAGAAAAAATGAACTGTTAAGATTACTTAGTGCTCAAGTGCCTCTGACACTGGATACACTAACTGGTATACCAATCAATTACTTTATATTTGACAAATATTCGTAATCCTGTGTATTACATATATATTGTCTTTTTATCTTTGTATTTATTTTTATTTGGAATACAGCACTTTTAAAAAAAACAACAAAATTAAGGAATAGATCAGGAACTGCAACACCACCACCTTCTCCTACTAGTGGTCAAACAGTACCACCTGTACGTGCAGTATTGGACGTAGAGGGTTTAGCAACAGGCACCAGTGAAGTTTCCATTGCTATACTTCAAGTCTTAGCACATTTATTTAGCTGGATTGCTTTGGCAGATCATATTTCTAATAGTTTATTGGAAGCTATATTTTCCTGTGCTAAATATCATGATACTATGGTATTGTTTCAGATTTCAAAAATAACAATCTATTAAAAAAAGTTGTATGTTTCATTTATTTTATTCTCTGTTCTCTATAGAATGGTAAACAAATAGAAATGGCTGTACAAGCTGTGACTACTATAAATGAACTCCTGTACAGGCCTTTGCATATTCCAAATGTTAAAAAATCATTATTATTAGATATATTTACAAATGGAATAAATATATTTCAACACGTGGGACGTTTAGACTCTGTGGATGAAAGGTAATTATTATTTTAACATGTATTATATTAAAATAAAATCAATGTAAATATATATATAAATATATATCTTTTTAGTTATATGGGAAAAATAACAGAATTCTTTCAATTATTTGTAACAAATCATTTGAAGCAAGTTGAATCATGTCCTAGAACTCTTGTGAATATGTTATTAGAAATTCTTTGTCAGCATACGTTTCAACGATGTTCTACAGTAAATGAGTATCTTCGACGTTTGGATATTTGGATTGTTCTTTTAGAAAATTCACAATCACGATATTCGTCAGTAGCATTAGGTTTAGCTGAAAGAGTACTTCAAAAAATGTGTTTTAAATTTAATGCACAAGCGTTAAGAGAACTTGATACAGAAAGTTTAGATGAAAATGTAAGTAATTTGTATTTATAACTAAGCTTAAACATTAAATAAATTTATGCAATTTATATCCGTTTTTCTAGGAAGAAACAGAGTGGCAACATTTTTTAAGGTGCAATATAGAATGCTTAGCTAAACTTGCAGATGTATCACCTATTCCAGTGTTTACATTACTGGTATACTATTAATTGTAATTAATAAATTTTATACAATTATTATTAGTTTAAGAAAAAAAGTAATTTATTGATTATTTTTTAGTATCGTTTTTGGAAAGGAAATTTAATAATATTCGGAGAATTAGGTAACGCAATAAGTAATAATCAAATTATTTTACTAAATGATACAGAAGCTTCTAATGCTCACGTACATTTACGTGATTTGGCTTCTACAACTCAAGCCTTAGCTAGATTATATTCTATTTTTATTGGTAAGTCTTAGTTAATAATCATCTGAAAATAATAATATTTTAATCTCTATATAAAGGATATATATTTTGTTAAAGGGGATCAATCAACTATAGATCAATCTTTCGCAGAAGAAGTTGTTTCACAAACATTAGATGCATGTATTTTTGCTAGAGATAATCAACTTTATAAAGCGGCATTGCAACCACCAACCATAGTATTAGATATTATTGAAGTGTAAGTATAACTTTGATATCAAAGTTGATATAATAATAAAATATCTCTTTATATATTTAATTGATGATTGTATTCTATTAGTCATTCACAACTGTTAGCATCACTTCAGGCATGGTGTCACTGGATAGCAAAAAGACCTGAAAAAATAAAAGACACGTTATGTCAAAGTTGTGTTAATTCGTGTATTTGGGCATTAACATATACTGCATCTTGTGATGTACCACCTTTTAATCTCGTTCATTCTGCAACTCATCTTTTTCAAAGTATTACTGCCATCTTGAAACCTATATTGTGGGATAATGGTACTTTTAGAGATTTAATTTCTATGAGAACATATCCATCTTTAAAACCTGACACTATCAAAGTATTACGACGAGCATTAATTAATGGTATTATTTTACCAACTGGAGATGGAACTATAAGAGAAAAACTGATTGGTAAATATATATCTTTATATTATCTCATATATATCTTTAACAAAATTAATTCTATTCTATTAAATAATTACAAATTTCATTTAAATAGGCACAATGGTAGGATCTTTAACAGAACCTCTAGGAGCACGTGGCCAATCTTTACCTTCTGATTCAACGATATTAACGATTGTACCATCATTAACTCAATTATTAGAGGATTGTTCTTCTTCATCAACTACTGTCAAAAAGATGTTACACTCTAACTTAAAACCTAGTATCGATCGATCATTAGAACTTTTACCATATTTGATAAGATATCATAATATATGCGAAGTTGTACTTAATTTTTTATATTCAGTATTTTTAGTATTGCAACAACAATTAGGTCCTGAATTTACACAAAGTGCAGTACAAGAAATGCTACAAATTTATACCAGGTATATTTAAATATGTGATTTGTTTTAATTTTAGTTATATTATGAAATCAATAATCATTTCATTAAAATTTGTTGTTGATGTGTTATAAGAGAAATGATGTTTATGAGAAATAATTATTTTATTTTTACAGAGAAAATATTTCTGTTGGACCTGCATTAGATCAATTATTGGAAATATTAATATTAGTAATATTAGCACCTACTAGTGCATCCAAAGCATTTATTCCATCTGTAATCAATTTATGTTTGGGTCACGTATGGCCTGCTGTTGGAAATGATCTTAGTGCTTTTCCTGATACTACACTTGTTTTATTAAAACTTTTTTATGGGTACTTATACAAACAAAGATTTCTATTATATTATATTTTAATCATATTAGTAATAATAAATAGTTTTATTATTTAGCATTATTACACATCAATGGCAATACTTTTATAATACATCAGTATTACGGACACTTGGTCATCCAGATGAGGATGAACCTGTTGAACATAAAGAAGAATTAGTTGCAATTTTGGAAGCTTTCGGTCAAGCTTTATTGCAGCCAGATGTTAATATATTTCGCCAAAGTTTGCAAAGTCTTGAACTACTTAATGCAAGGTGGCGACTATATCAAAGGTCTATATTTAAAGTCCATCTACTTGAAAGATTCTTAATGGCCCTATTTACAGTTTTATTTCAACAGTAAGTGTGCTTAGTAATAATTAATTTGTATATAATAATAATTGTAATTAAATTTATTAAATTAAAATATTTCTTCTTTTCCATTTTTAGATCTCACAATCTATTAGCTGATGAAATTGCAGTTGCTATACATAGTTTAGCATCTGTAAATATAGGATGGTTCTTTCAACACTTTCTTCCTACATTTTTAACTAGCTGTGAAGGTGTCGATGACATGCAAAGAGCTACATTATTAGAGAACTTCGACAAATCAACTGTAAGTAAAATCAAATATAAAATAGAAACTAATAATTTAAAAGATTGATAAATACATAAAGGAATGAACGAATGTTTTAGGACCAACCAACTTTAACAAGATCTGTTCTTCAACTTATTTCTGACTTACGATGTTATCAACTGTGTAGGCCAGGTTAAAAAAATACATATAAGTATTAAAATAATAAAGTGATTGCATTTGATAATATTTCATAAATAGCATTTGAAAAAAATCATTATTCCTTAAGACTATTTCCAGTGCCTAGAGATAAAATATAAATTTTTTCATTTCACAAAAAGATAAATTAAAACATTTTGTAATATTTACTATCTTGTGTGTCACTGCCGCGACTTTAATGTATATCAAAACTATTGTTATTAATAAAACTCGTCTTTTTATATGTTCTATCTTATGAATCGTCTATACTTTTTAATGTAATAATAATAATAATAATAATATTAATAGAAAAATACTTAAAGAATAATTATTATATTGTGTTTTCAAATCTCAATAGTAGAAGTAATTGTATTATCTTACTGTGATATTTTTACTGTTACATATATATAAACACTGATAAAAGTATGAATACATGTACATATGAATGTTTTAATCTACTTATTTATTCTTGATAAAGAATATCATTCAGATAACCTTAAGATCTCTACTTCTTTGGTGCATTAGTTAGTAAGTTAACTATCACCAGAATACGAAATGTTACATCTGCTATCAAAAAGCATATACATTCCTAAAATAACAATGGCAAGATACTTGGTAACTGATCCTAGGTATGGATTTTTAAAAGAATTGGGACTTATTTCTGAAAATTCAGGCTTATTTGACGGAAGATGGGGAGGTTCCGGTAAAGTATGTAAAATAATATAATATGTTAATAAATTAAGATTTAAAAATTCATTTCATAAATATATTACCAAACTATATAATAATGTTTTGCAGATAATTGAATCCATTTCTCCAGCTAATGGAAAAGTTATAGCTAAAGTTCGAGAAGCTACACCTCAGGAAGCCAGTAACGCTGTTACGGAAGCACGAAAAGCATGGCCTCAATGGGTATCCTTGCCAGCACCTACAAGAGGAGAAATAGTGCGACAAATTGGTGTTGAATTAAGAAAAAATTTAGAACCTTTAGGACGATTGGTATCTTTAGAAATGGGTATGATAAAAAAGAAAATAATTAGATATGAACAATATAGATTTAAGTAAAAAATTTTGTTAACAATTAATTTGAATTATATTTAGGCAAGATATTACCAGAAGGTATCGGAGAAGTACAAGAATTTATAGATATATGTGATTATGCGGTTGGGTTATCTAGAATGTTGCCTGGTAATGTTTTCCCATCTGAGAGAAAAAATCATATGTTATTAGAAAAATGGAATCCATTGGGTGTTGTTGGTATTATATCTGCATTTAATTTTCCAATCGCAGTACGTAGACCTTTTAAGTTTAAAACTGTATGTTATATAATATACGAACACAGTAAAATATTTTAGGTATATGGATGGAACACTGCAATAGCAATGGTGTGTGGAAATACAATTATTTGGAAAGGGGCACCCAGCACTCCTCTTATCTCCATTGCGACTACTAAAATCATTGCTAATGTTTTAGAAAGAAATGGCATTCCAGGTTCTGTTGCATCTATGGTAACAGGTGGATCAGAAATTGGACAGGTTCTGGTAAACGATCCACGGTAAGATGTCTCAAGCAAGTAAATAAATAAATAAATAAATATTTTTGCATATATTAATCATATGTATTTTTAGTATCCCACTTATCTCTTTTACGGGAAGTACAACCGTCGGAAAGCAAGTAGCGCTCAAAGTGCAAGAAAGATTTGGAAGATCTCTATTAGAACTTGGTGGTAATAATGCCTTAATAATTGCACAAGATGCTGATTTGGAAATGACAATCAGAGCTGCAGTTTTTTCTTGTGTGGGAACAACTGGACAAAGATGTACTACAACGAGAAGATTAATTCTTCATAGTAAAATACAAAAGGAGTTTAAAGGTAAATTGAAAACATGCTTCAAAAGTACTTAATATGAGAATTACATCGATCGTAAATTATTATAATGATGTATTTACTTGTTTCTAGAAAGACTCATAACAGCATATAAGAGTATATTGGAACGTATTGGTGATCCTCTGGATGATGGAACATTATATGGACCACTGCATAGTGAACAAGCTGTTAATGAATATATGGTACTGCAATAAGACTTATAATTTTGTAATATAATATGTTTATAAATTATTAATTCATAGGCAGCGATACAAGAAGCAAAAGATAGTGGTGGTAAAATAGAGTTTGGTGGCAAAAAACTGGAACGACCTGGCTTTTATGTTGAACCAACAATAGTTTCTGGTTTATCACCTAAAGCAAAGATTATACAAAAGGAAACATTTGCGCCAATTGTGTATATTTTGGAAGCAAACTCATTGGAAGAAGCAATAGCACTTAATAATGATGTAGAGCAAGGTTTAAGTAGTTCTCTTTTTACTAAAAATATTGGAAATATATTTCAGGTAAATATATATATATATATCGATTAAATTTAAATTAACTTATACTTACAATCAATAAAAATGTTAATTATTACCTTGGACTTTTTCTAGTGGATTGGACCTCATGGCTCAGATTGTGGAATAGTGAATATCAATATCGGTACCAGTGGTGCTGAAATTGGTGGAGCATTTGGTGGAGAAAAAGCAACAGGAGGAGGCAGGGAAAGTGGAAGCGATGCTTGGAAACATTACATGAGACGTGCAACTATTACTATCAATTATGGAAATGAACTTCCTCTTGCTCAGGGTATTAAGTTCGAATAAATAAAAATTAAATTTCATTAATAAATTGACAAATACTCAAGAATTTAATTCAAATCGTATAAAATCTACTTGAATATCAACAGAATCTTTTTTATGAAATTTATATATACGAGGTAAATCATATCTTAATTCGGCAATTACTGTTCCTTTTGCACCAAGTTGTGTAGCTTTTGAAAGAACGTAATCTCTCGTACTGGTTTTATGTAAAGAATATACAGTATTAGAAGCTGCTTTAATAGCAACCTCTAAAAATTTGATATCAGTTCCTGAATTTTTTTTAGTTCCAAAAGGTGGATTCATGATCACTGTATCAAAGAATTTTTCAAATTTTCCTACAATGTATTATAATATAAATAAAATATCACTTTAATTAAATTTTCGTTACATATATAAAAAAAGATTGTTCTTTTTAAGCATACCTGGTAAATATTGAAGTATATCACATTGTATCGATTCAACAAATAAATCTAAATCAGTACAATTTCTGTAAAAGATGTTAAGTGCATCAGAATCTATTTCAAATCCTATTACATGACTTGCACCAAGCATTTGAGCTCCTAATGATAAAACACCACAGCCACATCCAAAATCAGCTACGATACGTCCTTCTATATCATCAAATTGAGATTGGGCAGTATATAACATATGCGAAGCGATATGTGCACTTGTAGTATATTGTTCAAGTTTTATCTTTGGTTTCTCAAATCCATCGATCTGCTGTAGATATTCCTCGAGCTTACGAAGACTTATCATATTTGCCACTTATTGACTTTTACTTAGCACTTGATGAAAATTTTTTAATATGTAAAAAAATAAAAAAGACCTGAATCTTGTCTGTATTTCTGTGTTTTCATTGGTATCTATTTTATATACACAGTCTCTTATTAGATATTAATTACAACTAAATTAAATGCACCCACAAGCATTCATTTAGTGTCAAATCTTGGAAGAACAGGTAAAATTAAATTGCCAAAAGAAGAGTCTTGTGTAACAAAGTAACCCGTAGATGCTGCATGCGCATTATGTAAAGCAGCTCTTTGCGATGCACTCATTGCTACACCATCAGTAGATTGCGTATTAGGCTAGAAAGAGTATAAGGAATACTCAAAATGATAAATTTATTTATTTAAATAAAATTAATAATTAATCACCACAGTAGACGCAGAGCCAGTAGAAGTAACAGCTAATGATGTATTTAAGGTTGGTGCAACACCCTGCTTTAATAGCATTTGTTTCTTTAACTGTAATTCTTCTAAGATTTTTCGATTTTGCAATTCTATAAAAATAATATTATGTTTATATATTACATAAACAAATAATATCTATTTGAATCATATACCTCTTGAATTTGGTTGTGAAAAAGCCATCAATCCTCGTTTTTCTATCAAAAAATGCAAATTATTTTGATTGTCTTTGAATAGCTAAGTTTACATTGTTCTAACAAAAACTTATTATTAAATTATTATTTCTAATGCGATTTTGTGTGATGGCTAGTTTAATTTTTTTTGTACACACAATTCATATGAATTTTTTATGATTAAAAGAAATTTTATAAAAACACTTTTTAAAACTAGATAATCATATTTTTATATTTCTTCAAATAACCTCTCTCACTTAAAATCTAAAATATACTAGCTAGGTAGGGTAACTGTCTAAAGAAATATAGCTTACCTCAATGTTGCGACTACAGCGCTACGCGCTGCAAGTGATCATTAATATAATTAAAAAATTAATTAAAAAAATAAATATATAAAAGAAAAATAATCGTATATAGTATAGAGTACGTCACTGACTTATAACGTGTCCAAAGAAAAGCTTATATTAATAAAATAAATTCATTGACAATCCTCTTCATAGATACTTTTCGAATCATTGACAAACTGTTTCGTAGATATTTTTCAATAACTTTTATTTTACGACGAATACCGCCAGAGAGTATCACTTTTACGGTTTGTTAATATTATGCGATAATATTTTGCGTTTACGTAACTAGTAAACTACGTTAAACTTCATGAAATACTGTCAGAATGTCATGATTCAATGAAAGACGTGATTTGTTTTTAAATGAAACTGAGTTTTATTATATCCTAGCATTTGTAAAGTGTACGAGATTAGATAAGACGATATACTCGGAAGTATTTACTTAATACTTTTATATGTTAAGAAAAAACAAATAAAAAAGAAACAACGAAAGAGGTTCTATATATAAAATGATGATATTTAATATATATATAAAAAAAATTAAAATATAATAAAAAGTAATAAATTTTTTTATTGCTTAGACATAATGGTTGTTAGCCCAGAGTTGCCACCTGTTCCAGCACCTTTAAAAAACATTCAACAATATTTAAAAGTAGCTACGACACATGATCAACGTGATTGCGTTGTCAGTTATTGGTGTGCGTATTGATTATTTTATTATGATTAATTGTTAAATATATATTAAAGCCTATATTATTAATTTTGTTTTAGGTCGCCTTTATGCTCTTCAAACTGGTTTGAAATTGTCAACCAAAACTAGTGAAGAAACAAGTTTTTTATTGAAATTAATGAATTGGTTGGAAACAACTAAAAAAGAATTACATGATAATGAAGCTATTACTAATGATGTTTGTGCGCAGGCACATTTAGAAAATTGGGCATTGAAGTTGTTTTTATATGCGGATCAAAATGATAGGGCTTCAAACTTTGGAAAAAGTATCATACAATCATTTTATACTGCAGGATTACTTTATGATGTTCTAATGGTGTTTGGAGAGCTTACAGATGAGGCGGCACAAAATAGAAAATATGCCAAATGGAAGGCTACTTATTTACACAATTGTATAAAGAATGGTGAAACTCCTGTACCAGGGCCATTACAAGATGAAGACGGTGAAGATAATTTAAATGAATTTTCAAATAAAGGTATACTAATGTATTTTAATATAAATACTGTACGTTAATTATATCATAATTTCTATTTCTATTACAGTATCTTCAATGATGAATATAATCAATTTTCCTAAAATTTCAGATAATTCTAATTCAAGTAATAATCTACCTGATAATGAAGACAATGCTTCAAATTTGGATGCTTCTGGTCCAACTAATGACAGCATATTTAATCCTACACCAGCTATATCAGAAAATGAAGGAAATGAAAAGAGTACAAGTAATATTCCAGATTTCAAATCAACTATAAAAGTAGCTGGTAAGACGACTTAATTGTATACTACAGTTATTAACGAATATTTAATGACAATATATCACTCTACGAATAATATATCCTATAGGTGGAATTGATTTATCTACGGAACAAATAACTAAAGCTCAAAAATATATTAAATGGGCTGGAAGTGCTTTAAATTATGATGATGTTCCTACTTCAGTTTTAAATCTTCTAAAGGCAGTACATCTGTTAACTACTGGACAAGATCCAGCATAAAATGTTCATTGCAAGTGCCTGATTATTCATTAGGTTCTATAATGTATAAATTTAAAATTTATTATTTTAGTATACGAATCTTCTCTACTTGCTTATTAATTTGACAACATATAAATTGCAATGTAGTGTTAAATAATAATTGTAGAAAGACTAAACAAACTGTCAACATAAATTGATTAAGAATATCTTTCTGAATAAATGTAATTAACGATTTCAATTGTTTAAATAAATAAATTGCATCACATTGCAGCTTTAAACGCATAATAGCATTATTTTGCAGTAAAATGATCAGGTATAAATATTGACTGGTATTATGTATAGAAAAATTTAATGTATTTATCGCGCATAGTTCTTTTTACTTTATATTAAAAGTTATTATTATTTAAAAGCATCTTACATTTGCATATGCTATAATTCTCCTGTATTCATGTTTTGGAAATATAAAATGCATAACCACAAACAGACAATTTTCTAAATATATTATATATTATATACACATTTTTTTCTATGAAGATTAGTATTAGCAGTGTTCTTTACATAATTGTAAATTTTTATTGCATATTGTGTAATGAACGATAGCAGATTATATTATATTATAATTACTTCTTTATCTATATTGCAGTTTCAGTCCTTTTATTTCCAAATTACTATATCATAAAATCTAAGCATATCGCGAGTGTCTATAAATAAATTTTAATATAAATTTTCTTATACGTTATATATAACCCAATGTAGTACATAGCATATGTTGTTAATTTGTTTCTTATTGTAAGTTCAACAAATACTTATAATTGTTTTCACGTAAAATTTAGTTCAAATTGTGTGCTGCAAATTTCATTACATCAACTAAATATAGATCATACAATATTCTTAATTTCATGTAATTATCATTTATCTACATTTCATATACATTTATATTTAAACATTTCTGTCTTGTTTTTCCTTAGCATTTTTATTCCTTTTTGCTTTCAAGTAAGATGTTTATACAGTACATGTACAATAAATTAAGACCTCAAAATTGGCCCCCATAATGATTAGCATGCTCCTTTTCATAAATATTTACATTGTACTTATCTAAGTTATATATTAGGAACAAATAAATCTACAAAGCATGTGATATAGGATATAAAAAATGAAATTAATTACTTTTGGTATCATTGGTATGAATTTTGTTGTTAAAACACTCTGTATATTTAAATTTTTATGTGATATATCATACAAATAGTAGTTTTATAAACACACAGGTAATTACAATTTATTTTTTTTTCTTTTTTGTAATAATGATCAGATTCCTTCCAAAATGTGTTTACAAAAAAATGTACTGTGATTAATTTTTTCTTAATTATAACTTTTTGATGGAACGTAATGTTGCTTATGACTCTACATATTTGTCGAATAAATTCGATACATATATATATTTTTTATTTTTATATATGTATATACTACTTAAAGTAGGCATATATATTTTAAATCGTGCACTTGATATATTTATGTAGAGTATAGCAGATTTATACGTTATTATGTACACACATTCAATTACGATATTAAAGGAGAACACATTTCTTTTCTGTGGCAGTTAATTGTGCTTAACTAATATTCATATTTTCATTGCTGGACGATGTAAATAAATAAATTATAGGTATATATCTAATTAATTTCTAATATAGAAGCATTCTAATGTCATGTAATAGATGGAACAAAATTTTACTTAACTTGTGTCTTAATTAACATATTTTGCAGACTTTGGTGAAATAGAGTTATTTAAACAAGCTCCTTGCGTTTTACGCTTATATTAACGTAAATATTTTTACGTTTAGGAGCATAAATTCGGATCCGCTAACACAAATCGTATATTGTGTTTTTAATGTACGTATGGTAATATTAATTAAAAAAAAAAAAAAAAGTTATGCTCTTATATCCGAAAAATTTCATTTACATACGAAGATGTATACGAGATATTACTCACTTTAAGTTGTCGGACGTATTCGAGTCTATACTAAAAAAAAAAAGAACGTAATATATTTTCGTAAATATTCTCTGTCGAAAATATTCTATCCTGTCCATCAAAACGGAAGGAATACTAGAAATAAACGTTCGACATCCCATCTATTTAGTTTTCTTTTTGTTCGCACACACACGTTCAGTGTAATAATTATTTTTAGTATTTTAAATTTTCTTTTCTCTCATCGACAAAATATTATTCTATCTTGATTTTAAATTTGCTTCCTTTGCAAAGTGTGTGAAAGAGATAGATTGAGTTCGCCAGATTCAATATTCAAATAAATAAATTCAGTCTTGTTTTCTAGTTTTATCATCTACTCCATTAGCTGCAACCGGTTGTGCATCTTCTCGTCGTAATTGCCAATCTATCACCAATCGACCCATCAGCATAAAAAAGAATACCTAAAAACAGAAAAAAAAATACAAATTAAAATAGAAACATTTATCTAATGGAAACACATAACTCATTTAATTACAACATTCACAATTATACATACCAAAGCTGGCGCAATTCTTTCAAATCTATCGTTTACCATATAGTGAGAATACACAGCCATTAGCATCAAAAACAGTAATATCGCATTCGATACATTTTTTATCTTGTCTAAAAAAGAATAGTATATTATAAATAATCATTAAACAAATTCTTATCAAAATATTACTTATTACATTAACTTTATTAAATTAATTTTTTATACATATATATGCATAAATAAAAATATTATTATTATTATATTTATATATACAATTTGGAATTATTGCCATGGCAAGACCGCAGATGATTTCGAGCGAGCCAACCACTCTTCTGTACCATTTGCTCGGAACTTTGAAATCCAACGTGGTAGATAATGGAAATACTTTAGCATATTTGACGTATTCTTTTCTCTGAAAAGAAACAACAGATGAATACATCTATAGAATATATATATATATATATATATATATACTTATCATGCATATACAGGGTGGAGCATTCAAATCGGAAAAATTTTGTTTTCATGAAACCATAAATAACAGATATTTAAATGTTCTAATTTAAATGTCTTACCCTGTAAATATATATATTAAATTATTATATGTTAAAAACACGAGATAATTTTGTTATGCATGTAATATTTCTCAATTAGTTTAATCCAGACTAATTTATTAATTTAATGATTGGGTTAAGTGAATAAATGGTAAATATCGAGAATTTGGCGAATGGCTATTTGGCATTGACTCAACTGAATGTTTCGGACAGCTGCTTTTGTAAGATAGTAACATATACATTAATGATTACGACGAGGATAGTCCAGCAGCAAAAATAGAAGCGAAAACACCTTGAATGCGAAAATTACATTGAGCAGCTTGGTGCTTCATTTAAAACGCTTATGTTATTGTCTTTGGATTAATAATATACATGTATTTAAATACTCATATATTTATCGACGATATATTATGTATGTATATATTTATAAAATAATAAGAAGGAATATGAACAATTTAGGAAATTATTTATATACATCACACACAAGGAAAATAATGAATAGTTATCTACTTTCCTCTAATACTATCGTAGAATATTTAAAAAATTTAAATGTCTTTATTAAAAGGCGCGTAATTTAAAAGACTTTTAAATGCGCTTGTTACTCCATCTTCACGGCGTATTACGAAACTAAAATATTAAATTTACGCTCGTCTATTGTCTTCGAGATAACTCGTAATGCATTATAAATTATACAAATAATTCTTTCAAACAAATAAAAGCAATAGATTTATTATTCGAAAATTGTTCTTTTTTTTAAATAAATATTTAAATAATTATATGTTAATGCTTTGCAAAACAAAATAATTTGTTTCATTAAATTTATTGCCAAACAGTATTTACTCGAGTTACTTCAAAATAAATGAAACAAAAACTAACATGTTACCACATTTAAAATGTAATATTTAAATTGGCTGTGCAATAAAAAAAAAGGAAAAATGTTTATTAGAAGAGAATAACATTTAGATATCTAATCGTTTTCTGTCAGAATTTAAAATATGTTTGAAATTGCATGCCCGCTATTTCGTAATTCGTAAGAGAAGATAAAAGGATGCGCAACTCTTTCCACGTTCAAAACGAGTAGCCAAGATCACGCATCACACAAACGAACGAATTAATGTACTACTAGCGACAGACGACATAGGTGATATAAAAATAGATATCAGCAAATTTCGATCCATCGTGTCGTTTTCGAGTGTAACACACGCGCTAGGTACACATGAAATCGATCCCGCCTACATTGTCAGACAATTCAGCGATAAACTGCGCACGCTTCCACGATTCTCGAGGAAGAGAACAAGAAAGGGAATAGAATAATCATGGATGACAAAACTTTAATATTTAATATTACGCAACGTTAGCAGCAATATTATAAATGAAAGTATAAATACAAAAACAACAAATAAGTAAATCAATAAATATAACGCATGTTATCCTTTTTTCTTTAATGGAAGTTTGAATGGAACCATCTCCATCCATTAATCATAGTCGTCAGGAATTATATAATAATATTAGAGCTTTTATATTATAACGATCATCACTAAACAAACAAAATATAAAAGGAAAGTTTAAACAGGGATTTGATTGACTTACTAAGGAACTTACCAAATCTTTATGTAGATCTTTGCTAATGTGGGACGTTAATTTCATTGTACCGACAAAAACGAAAAATATACCGAGTAACACGGACAAGGATTTCAATACTATCGATCCCATTTTTATTTATATTTTATGTATTTCTTTTATTATTATTATTATTATTATTTGAGAAATTATTTACTATCTTACGGCGGGATTAAATTTCAAATACAAAATAAAAAGGCTATTCAAGTATTAGGCGGGATGTAAAAAAGGAATCGATTAATAAAAACAAAAAAAATAGGAAAGAAAGAAAGAAAGAAAGAAAGAGGTTCCCCGATCGATCGTCGGTCACACCACCACCTTCTACTTTCGCGTCTATATTCTTTCTCCCTCTTTCTCTCTCTCTCTCTCTTCCTCTTCTTTCTCCTTGTTCACTTTGTAATACAGGTTTGCACTTATTAAAAAACTTCCTTTACGAGATAATACATTTTGAAAAAATGTTGGGGCTTTTGTTTTCGTTTACGCGAAGTTATGATTATCACGAGTGTTTAACCAACATTTCTCTTAAAAATAACCACAACGACAAAGACGACGACGACGAGAACGGCGACAGCGCAACGGACGCGCTCGCATTGACAACATCTATGTCTCCTTACCCTCTCCCTCTCCTATTGCAACCTCGCGACAGCGCATTTCACCGCGACGCTGCCGACACACCGACGCTATACGTCACATGACGTCATAGTCCGCCTTGTTTCGTAGAATACGCGCATTCATGACCGTCCTAAGTTAATCCCAACCTATTACGCAGTAGTATATGCACATATTACATAAATATTAACGAACCTTCCTTTTTCTTCTTTTTTTTTTTTATTTTTTTTTTATTTTTTTTTTTCATATATTATAAAAATTATAAATAAATCTTTTATATTTTATTTTCATTGCAACAGAGGATCATTAAATATGTGTTTTACAAGTGTGTAATCATTTAGAAAAATGTAAACAGGTCCACAAAAAATGTAATAAATGAATGCATTTCAAAGCTTTAATCTTTTAAATTACAATAAACATTAAGTAGTAGTATATAATTTTGTATTTACATTTTATTAGTTATAGATCGCTCCAATTATCAGACTATGCTTTATATTCTATCTAGTCCATTCTCATACAAGGATTAGATCCTTCTGAAATAAAATGTATAAACAATTGTGTAATTAAGAATAATTGTTTTGAATATGAATAAGAAAATTATAATTGTTTATAATAAATTACCGTATCTCACGTTCATACAACCCAGTAAATTTTAAAATTAATGCTATATCCAAGTATGCTTAATCAGGCGTATGCGGTGGTTCTTTACTAAAGTAAGGTGCAGTATCTTGCACTAATAAAGTATGACAAACATCACAGACTCTTGATGGTCTTTGCTTAGGACCACTATTCACAACGTGCGAAAGACAAGACTGACAAAATATATGGCCGCAATGACGACAGTGTATCTATATGAAATATACATTTATAGTTTTATTACTTTAATTATGTTTAATTATATATAACATTTATTAAAATATCATCGTATTTTCACCTTTTTCTTTGTAACTGTGAAAGTAACATGACACGTCGGACACTCGTCAACGTCTTCTTCGTGTTGCCATCTTACCTCACTTCCAGCTTGTCTAATTCTTTCTAATTGCACCTATGTTATTTAAAGTAACATGACATGATATTGACTTTACTATTAAGACCAAAATTCATTTTAATTTTATCTAGATATTTATTTGTATACCTGTAACGATTGAGACAATCGTACAAAATCTTTTTGAACTACTTCACTGTTATCCAATTCCTGCTGCAGACTCATAACTCTCTGTTTTAATTCAGTCATAGCTGATTCAGCTTTTTCCTTTTCCCTTGATACCTCTTGCAATCGTTTTTCTAATTGATCAAGTTTTTCTTCTCTCTCTGTAAATGACCGTTGCTCTCTTGCGTATTTGTCAAGCTGAAGCCTATACATTTTACATTACTGATTAAACTATGATATCCTATTTCATAATAATGAACATTTTTCACAAGCATCTATAGAATTATTTTGAGAAAATATACTTACTTAAATTCACTTATGTCATTTTTTAACATCGAAACTTGTTGTTCTTTAGCAGCACTTTCTCGCATCATTTCTTCTCTGAGAAGATTGACTTCCGATCTTAATGTTTTTTCATTTTCTTCTGCAACCTCCTGAGCAACCCTAGCCATTATCAAGTCTTCATGAGTTTTTAATAAACTCAAATGTAGATCCTCTACGTTGTTTGGCATATTAATGCTTTCACTTTGTAATTGATGAGAATGTTTACTATGTTTTCCCATAAGATTCTCATTTTGTTTCTGCAGCCTAGAAGGATTTAACTGAATTCTCAATAAAATGTTTTTGGTGGTTGGAACACATTATAGTGTAGGCATTTATTTATTAGCCTCAAATGTATCAAAATATATTTTAAGATTGAGAAGAATAAGTTTAATATTGAAAATAATCTTACGCATGAAGATGTTTTTGAACTTCCTCCCGTTCTCGAGTTAATCTAGACAGCTCCTCTGTAATGGTTCGTTGAATATGTTCAAAACTTTTCTTTGTCTCTGATAGCGTTTTATGAGCTGTTTGCGAGATGTCTGCAAGCTCAGCTACTTTGATTTTATGCTCCTCCTTTTTTTCATTCCATTTTAGTTCCATTTCATTGCGAAATTCTACCTCTTTTGCTAAATCTTCTTTTTGTACATTTAACATTCTTTCTGAATCAATTAATTGTTTTTCTAAATCTTTGACATTTTCTTGAACTTTAACAAGTTGCGCCTCATAATTACGGCACATGTCGCAGGCCTCTTGAGAGTTTCCAGATTCCTGTTGTTTCTTTTGCAGCTGTCCTTCCTTAAACTTTTGTAATTCATCATCCGTTGTTCTTAATTTTTCTTTCAAAGCCTTTATTTCATGTTCAAGCGGTACTACCAGTGATCTTAACACTTCTGCATCCTCCTGTGCCTATAGTATATTAAAATTTCATAGTATTAATCAATTATTAGTAAATGAAAAGTATTACGAAGATGACGATAATATAATTTAAAATAAACAAGTTCCCTAATACAGTTCCTATACTGTACTAGAAAATGAGATAAAAATTTTTCGAATGCGCTTACTTACGGATTTACCTTGCGCATGCTTTCCTCAAGATTATCTGGGCCCAAGGATAAAGCATCCGCCCCTAGTTGAGATGCAACCTTACGAGCTAATGTTTTAACAGTTGACAATGATATTTGGGGCCCATCCAATTGTGGTTCACGCGGTAATTGTGATTTTAACATTACATTTTCTTCTTGTAACTTAACAATTGATGACTTTAATTTAGATATTTCTGTATCCTGTCGTTTACGCACACAGGATGACTCTTCAACAGTTTCATTAATAACTTGTTGCAACGATGCTATTTCTTCTTGTGCTTTCCGCCTTTCAATGGAAATATCATTTTGTAATTTTAAATCTGAAATAACTAATTGGCTTTTGGCTTCATCCAATTCATTTTTTAATTTTCCATTTTCATCTTGCAAACGTACATTATCCTCCAATCTTCTCTTTAATTCTTCTGTAAATATATTCGTGTCGGTATACTTAAGTATCTTTTAAAATTACAAAAACATTTTTATCTTGACCATTGATTGTTATCTAACTATTCTGCGTGTAAATTATTTCTAAACGTACCTTCCTTTTGAAGAAATAATTCTTTCATTTTAGCTCTTTGCATATTAAATTCTTCCCTCATTTTATTATTTTCTGCTTCCAAACGAGTAATCTTTTTTTCTACAGTTTCTGAATTATAGTAAATAAAATTTTAATGAAGAAAACATATATTGTATAGCCTATAACACTTAAAAAAGAAAAACAAAGAAAAAAAAAAAAGAAAGAATAACTTCGTTAAAGTTATCATACGATCGTTAATTCGATCAAAAGTTTCGTATATGAGAGAACTTTACTGTTATTGCGATTCAATGTTATCAGAAAAAATATATACATACCAATTATAAGGGTTTAAATTATTAAGTTTAAACATACCTTCTTCGTCTGTCTTTGCTACTACATGACTCTCCTGCGAATGATTCTCCATGGTGTAATAATTTATCAGAGACGCATGTAATTTTCTTTCAATATAATTCTACTACAATTTATGCGATATATAGGAGCGTATATCACAGTTACCTATCCATGAACTTTTTAATTTAAACATGGTATGTACGTTGATCAGACCGGATAAACTATAATAGAACATTGATATTTTACCTTCTTACTATGACATCAATGTAAACCAACGTATGAAAATACCCGGATTAAAAGATCCGTTATGTAGCACTACTTAATCGTACAGAATAGTTAAGAATCTTTTTTAACGACATTTGTAAACTAGACTTCGTCCCGTTAAAATACGTACTATTAGATTTGCTCTATGATAACTATCCTCTTATATCGAGCGTCGCGCATTTGACGATGACGACGATGATTTTGTCATAAAATTGCAGTAACGCGCATGTCACGACACTAACGCCCTCACCGCCTACGTAAAATGCTTGAATTTGTCACGAATCGATTTAAAACGCGCCAATTGGTAAACGATTTAAATTAGTCAATATCTGATTGGTGCATTTCGAATCGATTAATAATAAGCATCCTGTGAATCTTTTCTTACAACAAATTGTTGATATATATACATTGTTTTCTACTTTTTAGTATAATTATTACAATAAATTAAGTATATGTAATGTTTATAAATAGTTTTATGTAAATTTACAAGTTTGGATGAAATGAATAAATAAATAAATGTACGTTTAAAGGTACGTGTATATGTACGTTTATTAAAATATTATTTCGTTATTGATATGTATAACTTTGAGATACGTATAGTTAAAATATTTACGTACATTTTGCAAAATGACGTGACAGGAAATAAATCTCTTATTTACTTTTTTATTATTGTTGTTCCTCACTCAATGTAATCTTACCTTCTGCCTCATAGTAATTCATATGATTGGGAGTAGATCTAATAAGTCGTGATAAGTGAATTTCTTTTAAAACTGTTTTACCAAACAATGTATCTTTGTATTCCTACAATTAAAAAACATAAGTTTTTGTTACTTTTTTAATAATATAATTTCAATCAAATCAACATTTGTTCTTACATTTATAATTTGCGTGCCATCAAATAATTTGTACATATCTCTGACTATTGTGAAATTTTTATTGTTTCTTCTGTACGATATATTCATAAATGTAGCATGTAATTTAACATCCTTGGTTCTTTTTGGCATTAATTCTGTAAAATAATATTTTCTAATTCTTGTTTTGATTTATTATATATATTTAACAAATATAAACTACATGTAATATAAATTCACTTACTCTTTTCTGCAAAATAGTCTACAATTCGATTAGATAATTCTTGCAATGCATCATTTTCTGTAAATACTATTCCGTAAAGAATTTTAACAGCACTTGGATCATCATTCATGCAATCAACACCTTTTATTTCTATGGTAAATAAGCCATGCTTTTCAATGAAAGGTCTGAAAAAAAAAGGTTTTTTTAATTCTTTTTGCCCGTTAATTAAATTGTCTACAACAAATAAAAAAAAATATAATATTTATCATACTCAATAACATGTTGTTTGCAATCCATTAACGTTTGTACTGCTTGCTTTATTTCTCCTTCATCTAGTAAAGTAAGCATTCCTAAAGTAAGATGCAATATATATGGTTTCTGAAAAAGAATTTCTTCAATGCCTGTAGCAATTCCCCCATATTTTTGAATGACATTACTTTTAAACAAATTGAAATTTTCAATAATCCCCTCAACAGTTAATGGTATAGACAGGAAATGTGTGTATCTTATATTTTTCCTAGATGCTTCTACAATTATATCAATTCGATTTCGAGCTGATAATATGTCTTTACGATCTGATCCTATTATAACTATAAATTAGAAAATATAAATATATTATGAATTAAAATAATTATTTTTCATTTAAATAAAATAACCTTCGATAACATGTAAAATCAATAAGTAATTATAATTATTCTACCTATATTTCCATTTTGTCCTATTTTGGGAACTTCTATTCTTGTTTTAGTTTCAATTTCTATTTTTTGACGTACATTATTTTTGAAACCAACAATATATGGAAAAAATTGTCTGATACATGAAATTATTGTAATTTATTTTTTAACATATTTCATTCAGATTTATAATTCGATACTTTGTTAATAGTTAAATTTATTATAAGTATAATGCTTACTTGTGAATATAAAATGAATGCTTTAATGTTTCTTTTCCATGAGGTACTATTTTAATATCTGAATTAGAAAACTTTTCATCCATGTGATCTACCTGATCTTTCTCTATGTATGTAGCCATATTATTACTTATCCAAACTTTACTTTTATAAAATCTGTAACATGTTCTGTCTATTTATTATTAGCTCTGATTTTAATACATTTAACATAATTATATTTCTTATTAAATATACAATTAATTTTGTATTATGAAGATTCATTGTTATCGTGTAAACTATTGATAATACCTATTTACTATTTTACTTGGCAAGATATAAGATCATTTTTAAAAATAATTTCACATATATAAAATTATATTATACCTGATAATTAAACTAAAAAATCTTATTTACACTTTTTTTTCTAATTAATTCTATTAATTAGATAATTAAACTTTGAATCTTATTTGCACATTCTTTTCTCAAATTATTTTTTAAACTTATTGGAAAAAGATTAACTTATACTGCCATTTTGTCATTATCTTTTATGACAGTGGTGAGCAACTAGTGGCCTGCGGGCCACATGCAGCCCATACTTATACCTGCATAGTCCAGTGAGATGGGAAGCAACAATTCCCAGTATTTGATATCGCAGAGCCTTGTATGACGCATGTTTTTTGTTGTTAAATATGTGTTGACGATTAAGTTTAAGTAGTGGGGGAACAGATGGATTCATAGTGGCGACCGTGCGGTCTGCGATGGAGGAGAAGTTACCCATCTCTGATTGATAAAACGTAATACAATGATGATTTCATCATAAAACTATAGTAAGGCGCAAGTCACAACAGTAGCGCCGTCATCGAGAATATCATTCCTACAAAAAAGATTCGAATTTGTCAAAAGTCTTCTTAAAACTCGTTAATTATTAACAATTATAAATGATAGTAATTACCTGATTAGTGCATTTCTAATCGATCATTGTCAGTGGAGATTTCTTGTCCAATTTTAATTAACTGTTGCTATAAATACATTGTTTTCTATTTTTTGTTTAATATTATACTAATTCTAGCATATCCGATGGTTGTAAGATGATTCTATAAACTTTTTTTTGTATGACTGAATAGCTTTATATAAATGTGCAAGTTTAAAATACATGAATAAATAAATAAATTAATTTGTTTACATTTGCTAGAATATTATTTATTATAATTAAACATATTTACATGTATAATATAAAATTTACTTTTTTATAATTGTTGTCTCTCACCCCAATGTAATTTTAGCTGTTGCTTGATAAAAGTTCTTCTCAGTAGCTGTTTTACGTTGAGACAAATGAATTTCTTTTAAATCTGTTTTACCAAAGAATTTATCTTTATATTCCTGTAATATAAAAAGAATATAAATTTATGTAACGTTCGGAATTATGGAATTTTAATCAAACATTTATTCTCTTACTTTCATAATTTTCGTGGCATCAAATAATTGGTTAATATTTTTATCCGCTACTACATTGTTTTCATCCTTTCTGTACGATATATTCATAAACGTAGCATGTAGTTTAACATCCTTGGTTCTTTTTGGCATTAATTCTGTAAAATAATATTTTCTAATTCTTGTTTCGATTTATTATATATATTTAACAAATATAAACTACATGTAATATAAATTCACTTACCCTTTTCTGCAAAATAGTCTACAATTCGATTAGATAATTCTTGCAATGCATCATTTTCTGTAAATACTATTCCGTAAAGAACTTTAACAGCACTTGGATCATCATTCATGCAATCAACACCTTTTATTTCAATGGTAAATAAGCCATGCTTTTCAATGAAAGGGCTAAAAAAAAAGATTTTTTTATTTCTGTCTACCCGTTAATTAAATTGTTTACAACAAATAAAAAAAATATAATATTTATCATACTCAATAACATGTTGTTTGCAATCCATTAACGTTTGTACTGCTTGCTTTCTTTCTCCCTCATCTAGTAAAGTAAGCATTCCCAAAGTAAGATGCAATTTACTTGCTTTCTGGAAAAGAATTTCTTCAATGCCAGTAGCAATTCCCCCATATTTTTGAATGACATTACTTTTAAACGAATTAAAATTTTCAGTAATCCCTTGAACATTTAATGGTATAGACAGAAAATGCGTGGAAGTTAATTTTTTCCTAGACACTTCTACGATTAAATCAATTCGACGCCGAGCTGATAAAATGCCTCTATGATCTGATCCGATTATAACTATAAATAGAAAAATGTATAAACATATTATTTTATTAAATTAAATAATCACTTATAGTAATATTATATGTTAAATAATTATAAATTATAATAAACTCACCTATATCTCCATCTTGTTCTGGCTTAGGAACTTGTATACTCGTTTTGGTTTCAATTTCTATTCTCTTACGTACTGCATTCTTGGAACCAACAATGAATGAAAAAAATGGTCTAAAGCATAAAATTGTTATTATTGTTTATTTCTTAATATATTTTGTTGAGTTTTATATTGTTATACTTTTTTGAAAAGAAAACTTTTAACTATAAATATGATACTTACTTTGGAACATGGAACGAAATCTTGAATTTTGTTTCTCCATGAGGTACTATTTCAGAATTAAGATCAAAAGATTCTTCATCTGTATAATCTGCCTGATAATCTTCTTCTATATATGAATCCATATTGCTTTTATTTATCCAAGCTTCACTTTCAAAAAATCTATAACACCTTCCATCTACCCATATTAGTTCTGGTTTTAATACATCCATTATTAAGTATTAAGTAAGAATTATTCAATTCACTTTCTATTATGACAGCTCACTTTTATGATATAACCTAAAGATAATGCGTAATATTTTAATTAATAAAATAAGATTATGTTTTAAAATAATTTCTTATGTCAGTAAATCGTACCTGATAATTGTGATTTTTTTTCCATAATTACTTTCAAAATTAATTTAAAAAATAATTAATTTTATTGTTACTTAGTAATTGTGTGTGTGTGTTTTATATAATAATAATAATTATTTAATACATAAATAAGTTTCTTATTTTTTTTTTGCTAGGTTTCCTTTACGTGGGTTTATGCAGTACCTTGGGAGTATTTTTCATCTTTTTACCTGCAATTATCATGATAAGTAAATTAAATGACTTAATTAAGTGAAGATTAAAACATAAATAAAAATATAGAAACAAGTGACACATAAATAAGAATATATAAATATCAATAAATATATAATTTTGTTTTATATATTTATATATAAGAATGTGTGTATAATACCTATACGTATGTGCCATATATGTTTGACATTAATGAATTCATACATTGTACATTGATTATACTCATAGCAGATGTGCGTAAGGTTGAATACAGCAGCGCTATCTCGAATGAAGTAGCTGAGTTTCAGTTGTTCTGCTTACACATTAAAAGTAGTGTTATGTACGTTAGTATTGGTAATATAAGAGTATAGTGTATAGTGAACATCAGGTGGAGTCGAGAAACTGTACATACAATTAACATAGTTTTCCTTAATACATTCCAACTACAGTAAAAAGTGTTATATCGTAAAAGTGTAGCCGAAGTATCAAAGAAGCCCCGTCAAAGTTACTGCATCACGAATCGGTAAGCTTTACTGTCATTAGGCTTCTTCCGATATTCGTTATATATTTATGATTTAATAATTTCTTTTTTACCTTACATACCGTATTATACTATTTTATAATAAATTCGAAAGTTACCGCAATTATTGTGATTTTCATGATTTTAAGAAACATTTGTTTGAATGTTATTTTCTGTATATTTTACAAAGTCACAGATAACTTTAATAAGAATATTTTCTTAACGTGTTTTTCACTTTATTTTAATAGATACAATTGATTTAAGTTTCTATTTTTGTTTAATATTTATTATCATATAAAACTTCAACTCATTTAATATATATTTTGGCAAAGGCAGGGGCTAACGATGTTTGCTAAGAAAAAGAAGAAACCACAAATATCTACACCAACAAACTTTGAACATAGAGTACATACAGGATTTGATAAGCGAGAGGGTAAATTTGTCGGATTACCATTACAGTGGGCTTCAATAGTGGGCAATAATCAGATCCTTAAATCAACCAATCGACCATTACCGCTAGTAGATCCAAGTGAAATCACACCTACAGAGATTCTCGATTTAAAAACTATAGTGCGAGGACATAATGACCCTAGAGTTAAAGTATTAATAAATGATAAGACTACGGAGAATGGATTACCCAAGACCAGTACAGTTGCAAGATCAAATTCGCTTCGTTCTTCAAGTCCGCCACGACTTAGGAGAGATTATAGGTAAACGTATACTTTTCCTATTCTATCAATGTATTATATTATTACTAGCATTTTGTTTTGTTTTATAGGCATAATACTAATCTTCCACCCTCTGTACCCGAAGGACAAGAAGTACCCTCAAATACTAGTCAAATACAAGGATTTACAAACTTTGGCAAACCACATAGTTACCTTGAAAAAATGCGACAAAATTCGCCAAGTGTTACATCTGGATTAAATCCTAACATTCAAAATATGATTCCAAATCTTCAAAATTTAAATCCCAATATGCAGTCTTCACCAAATTTAACTCATACTGGACAAAATGCTCCTAATTTATCTCTTAATTTTCAAAATTTAAGTCCAATTGTTAATTCACAAAGCTCCACATCAAATCCAACTACTCCGCAAGTTCCAGAGTCTGAGTTTCACAGATTAAATTCGCAAATGACAATTGCATCGAATCAATATAATGGCAATCTTCAGGTAAATTATTTTTAAGAAATAAAAATTTGTATTGAGCAAATTATAGCTGATATAATCTGACTAAAAATATATTTTAGATTCCAATGAATGAAGTATCTACAAGAGATCATCAAGTTGCTCAGAATATGTTACTACAAAAATTGCAACCAAAAATATCGCCAGTTGGATCAATAGCTTCACAACGACCTCTGAGTCAACTAAGTTCTCATAATATTAATAAATATCCTCAAAATTATAATATGGGTGAAAATTCAACTGTGATGCAACCCCACTTGAAAAAACCAATGGAAACATCGCAGTCAATGCATAACTTATCAAAGTCAAATGTTCCTTCGACAGTTGCTGGAACTGCTCCAACTCCGGATCAAAATCAAAATATGAAAAACGCTTTATCATCAGGTAATTTAACAGTTGGCTCAAGTTCGAATAGTTCCAATAAGCAGACTGCTGAACAACGTTTAACTCATGAACAATTTCGAGCAGCTTTACAAATGGTGGTAAGTAAACAAGAATCTAAATCTTATTTATATAAATTTATAATTTTTCTATAGAACTTGACAAAATCGTAGGTGAGTCGAGGTGATCCTCGAGAAAATTTAGAAAGTTTTTTGAAGATTGGAGAGGGTAGTACAGGAACTGTGTGTATAGCAACAGATAAAAGTACAAATCGTCAAGTTGCAGTTAAAAAGATGGACTTGAGGAAACAGCAAAGGCGAGAATTGCTTTTTAATGAAGTTGTTATCATGAGGGATTATCATCATCCTAATATAGTTGAGATGTATGATAGTTTCTTAGTGGATGATGAACTTTGGGTAGTGATGGAATATTTAGAAGGTGGCGCATTAACGGATATTGTAACACATTCGCGCATGGATGAGAGTCAAATTGCGACGGTGTGTTCGCAATGTCTTAAACCACTAGCGTATCTACATTCACAAGGAGTTATTCATAGAGATATTAAGTCTGATTCAATATTACTTACGGCAGATGGAAGAGTTAAATTATCTGATTTTGGTTTCTGTGCTCAAGTCTCCCAAGAATTACCAAAGAGAAAATCTCTGGTTGGAACCCCGTATTGGATGAGTCCTGAAGTTATTTCAAGGTATATTATATCTATTATATTATTTTTGTAGATACATTAGAAAATTGTAATTGTAACTTTGGTATCATGTTTTATAGATTGCCATATGGACCCGAAGTAGATATTTGGTCATTAGGGATAATGATCATTGAAATGGTCGATGGTGAGCCACCATTTTTTAACGAACCTCCTTTACAAGCCATGAGACGTATAAGAGATATGCCACCTCCAAAATTGAAAAATTCTCATAAAGCAAGTATTGCATTCCTATAAAATATAACTTACTGTTTATTTTATAATTTAAAAAAATATATACAATAATTGTAGGTAAGCCCACGTCTTCAAGGATTCCTTGAAAGAATGCTTGTTCGTGACCCAGCTCAAAGAGCAACGGCAGCTGAATTGTTACAACATCCATTTCTTAGGCAAGCTCAAAGTCCAAGTATTTTGATTCCATTAATGAGAGGTGCAAGACATACAAATTGTTGATAGGTGAGATGATATTATCATGATTTTATTAACTTTTTCATTAATGACTGCAATAATAGACACTAAAGTGGAAGAATGTAAAATATACCTGATGTATGCAGTCATTATTGTATTGTAGATCATGTAAAATTGGAATAATGTTTAAACAATTTATTCTAAGAAGTTTAAACATTCCAGTTAATTCTGAGACGACCCTGATGGAACCCTGTGTATACAGTCATAATTATATTGTAGATCGTGTAAAGTTTAATAATGTTTAGACAATTTATCCTAAGAAGTTTGAACATTCCAATTAATTCTGAGCTTATACATATTATTTATATAAAAATATATGAACTGTTTGCCAATAATATTAATGTTATAAAAACAGAATGTTTCTAAAAGCCATGTAATTAATTGTTCTCGAAACAGTTTCTAAATAGTTACTGAACAATTTACGAACTTGTATATATCATTTTGTTCATACACGTAATTGATGATAATATTGGACAAATCGACAAGATATTTATTTATATCTACTCCATGTAGAATAAATAAAAAAAGTGCCTTGACTATAGAAAGATATTCAAAACATTGATATTTGATGATTCACTGCCATAATATATTTTCTTAAAATAATTTATATACACGAATTGAAAGAATACTTTAACTGACTTATTGAATTAAGTTTTGCAGTTAAATATATCATATTAACTTTCAAAATAAAAAAAATGTATATTTCTATATAAAGTATTAGTGGCGGTGGATGTGTAAATTTAAAAGAAAATAGCAATTGCTTATCTGTCGTTTTATGTTTTAATAATATAATTAATATTTCACCAAGTATCACACAATGTCCAATAAGTTACTAATTAAATATAATTTAAAGAATTATGTATACAACACAGATTATTTAGTCTATTGACAAATTGTTGATAAGAATAATGTGCCACGTATGCTTTTTTATTTTAAGAATTGCTAAATTTTTATAAATTTGTATTACAAAAAATTAATGTGTTGGAAGATTTTAACATATGCTTTTTAATACTTTTGTATTTTTAATAATTATTCTTACTACAAAGCAAATTTTCCAAATAACAAATACATATAACATGAGATGGTATTGTTAATATTTCATGTATTTATTATTGAATTTTTAACAATTTATACGTGTTAATTAGTAATCAAAAATATAACGAAATATTTATTAAAATCTGAAAAAAATCAAACGTAGTTGAACGTGAAATTTGTAAAAATTTATTTGCAATATAATGGCAGCAGAAATTCACGTTCAAATAAATTATAAAGAAATGTTTCTAATATTGTTTCTATGAAATATTAGTAGATACAATTATTTCTGATGTCACGGGATATTATATTCTTTGAAAATCATATATTGCCAATTTGGTAATAGAAAACAATTAGTATTATGATTTTAAAATGGCACACAAATTATTGTTTGCACAAATGTGTCTGAAACGTTATTAATATTTGAAGTTTGAAAAAATAATTTTGATAAGATCTATATTATAATGAAATATTTTTAATTTAATTTGTTTTATATACACGTATATTTATCATAATTTATATTGTAGTAGATTATTGTAGCGTAATACAATATGCTATTTTATCCAATATTTTTATAAAATTCCAACATTCTAACAGAACATTCCTAAATTATAACGACGGTATAAAATAGCTATGACTTACTTTTGTAGATTATTTTTTTTATTGGTATTCAACGATAAAAGATAATGAAGAATCAATAAATATATAGAAATTCAAATATTAATTCGGAAGAGAGAGATTTCAGAAAAAATATGCCTTAAAATTATTTAAGAAAAAATCTTCACGTTTACAAAATATTTTTGGAAGATATACAGGTTGAATATAAAGAAAATGTAATACTCGCATTTTTAATGAATATTTTATATGTATGTTAAGTTGTACAATATTATCTTGCATTCGTCGACATAAAAAGATCAATGTCAAAGTTATGTATGGTATATCATAAAAATACATATGTATGGATATTGAGAAGATCGATAGCAAGCATTATTTATAATGTAAAATACAATTTATTTAGAAATGATTAAAAAGTCAAAAGTATTTTTTAATCAAATCTTTACGTTAGTTTAAGCAACTAAACTTATTGGGATTACTTAGCCTAATAAAAATTACCTTTTAATTTGTATAGTTATATAATAATACATTATCAATTAATAATTAATTTAAGTAAACAAATTGTCGTTTACATTATGCAGACAATCGTTACTTGTTGTTTTGTTGTCAACTTTTCTTTTTAATATATCGAAATAAATTAACAATAAATATACATAGGTTGCAATGAAGAATGTATAAGAATAATGAAATTACATTCTAGCATTATATATTCATATATACAGAAAATGTAATGAATTAACCAAAAGTATCAATTTTGTTTTTCAATTTTCAATGGGATGCTCCTTTTTTTTAATTTTATCTAAGGCTATATTGCAACGATAATAATTTTATTTGTACAGTTTTATTTGTTGTATAATTAATGATTGCAGTTTTGTGATATTATGTAATATTGTAGTACTAGAATTATCCAAAATGGAAGATCAGAATACATCATTTTGATAGTGAAATTTAATCATTTTTTAGTTTTAATTACTTTTAGTAAAGAAAACCAACAATATTTTATTACGACAAAGTTAAGCGAGCTATTTTATTAATTCTATTATAAAACCTCAAAAGATCTAAGAAAAAAATAAAAAAAAAAATAATAGAAAAAACAAATGTTAATGATGATTTCAACAAAGTATATTTAAAAACATAGAATAAATAATACTTTTTACTCCGTATTACGGCACTAATTGATAATTAAGGCCATTGTACTTAATGATTATATTTTTATTAAAATAAGCGAAGAGCTCCCGTTGAGGATATACAAAACCATGTATTAAAATAATGATATTATATGTATACATAAATCTATTTCTAGGTAATAAAGATATAGAGAGTGAAAACTACGTTCTGTTAATAATTCTTTATATATATATATATAACTACTTGTATATAA
This sequence comes from Polistes canadensis, assembly GCF_001313835.1. Classification (NCBI taxonomy): domain Eukaryota; kingdom Metazoa; phylum Arthropoda; class Insecta; order Hymenoptera; family Vespidae; genus Polistes; species Polistes canadensis. Next base: position 145,439 of record NW_014569757.1, on the reverse strand, counting down.
CTACAGATAGATATGTAGATAGATATATTTAATTATTTACGGCCTGTTGATTCAATATATGGATTTGGTTTAACAGATTAATTGCAAAATTCGTAATACTTCTACATTATCTTAACTATGAGCTAAATCAAAATCGTAGAAGAAACAAAAAAACATGTATATATATATATAACTATTATATATTTATTTATTATACATATATCTCTTCTTACCTAAATATTAATGTCTTTAAAAACTTGCTGGAACGGACCTACACATAGAAATAACATTCATAGAATGATTAGGGAGAGAAACGAAGAGGGTGATGGTAAAAAGAAGCAGAGCGCTGTTACTATGCGGACTCAGCATACCAAAAGGAAAGGCGGTTCTAGCGAGTCCGGGCAGCTGATTGGCTGAACGCGACGAGCCTCTGTTCGACCGGAATGACCTTCACATTCTACCTGCGACATAGGCGCCACACGATGACTCGTTCGTTGATGCACGTTGGTTCGAGGAAATCAATCGTTCAGTATTTCTTAGGATCGAATTATTCGCTGAATAATGATGCAATATATAGTATAAATCAAAAGTTTTTTTGGATTTCTCTTGACCCACTATTACGCTGGATTTCTACTCATGCAACTCAAGGATATATACATATGCATATTTTTATTTTTACGATTTTATTTATATTTATCAGTATAAAATTATTTGTGTTAATTCACAATTTTATATTTTTATTATAATTTAATAATTAATTTTTATTACAATATATATATATAAATTACAAGTTTTTATCTCGAATATACGACATTTTTATTTTTGTACAAAAATTGTACTCACCAATTGAAATGCGATTAGTTTGGAATAATAATATTTTTTCAAATTTATATGTATATAAAAAAGAAATAAAATATAAATGCATATTATATATATATATACGATATTTGCGAGCGAACAATGCGAAATTCGTTGTTAAGCAATTTTACTTGGAAATTTCGATAAAAGTGTATTCGTAATCAGTAAGAATAAAACTTGTATCATAAATTTGAAGAATAAGACAAACTCTGATCCCGTTGATATAAAATACGTATGATATCTAATCACAGATCAGTTTGAAAATAATACAGAAAATAGTATAGATGTTTTACCAGCATTGAAATCTCCATTTTTAAGTACTATCTATTAATACTTGCCAAGATCTCTGTCATCTATTAAAACAACATAATATAATCTCGAAAAAATGATCTTAAGAGTGGTCAGGAAATATACTAATAATTAATGAAATAAATATATATATTATCTTATCGTTATCGCGTAACGTATAAAATTATATTGAAGAGTTGTAAATGAAAAGTGTGTGGCCACGCCACTGATAAATCGCGTTTGGGTTCAACACTGAGAAAACGTGACGAGGTATACGTCACTTACGAAGAACGATGTACATGTTAGAAAATGTGTATGCATTTCTATATGGTGTGTATATATATATATATATATATATACTTATGTGTATGTTCGACTAAGGGGTCGTCGTATTCGAACTGTTTTATAAAAACCGACAGAATGACGAAGTAGGCGTGTCTTGTAAGGCACATGGAATTGGTCACGTAGGATGTAACGGACGATCTCGAAAGTTTCATCAGCTCTCTCATCGTGACGTGCACATCACACACACACACAATGTTATATATATATATATATATACAGCGTCAAACAAAAGTATATACACAAAAATTAATTTTATTTTTTGCAATAATCTTCTGTAAATCTGTTCAAAATATTTACCCACTGTCAAAATATTATCAAATCAAAAAGATACTAAAGCCTTATTCAATTAAAGATATTATAATTTTAATTTATCTTTTTTTTTTGTAATTTAATATATAATACGGGATGGGTTATTTATTTAGATATTAAATATTACACGTTTTCAATAAAATATATTAATGTTATTTAATTCTTTGTGTATAGATTTATCTTCCAAGTTTAGATTTGTGAATAATACAAAAAAATTATAATGAATCATATTTATTTTTTACTAATTTACAGAGGATGTTCTAGGAAATTTAAGTCTGGCAATATTTTTCTTTGTCACTGTATATATGGCATCATGTCAGGACCACATGTGCAGTTCAAAGGAAAAAGAACTAATTAACTCCACTTTTTCGAAAGTTTTAAAATTTGACTACCAACCAGTAATATATATATATATAAGCTAAAAAAAAAAATTAATTTATACGTCAAAAGAAACTAATATTATCAATTTTTTTCTTTAATGTGTGTCTCGTGTAGTTGAATCATTTTAAACGTCTCAAACGATCTTGTCTTTACTTATATTCGTATATTCCTAAGAAATAATACCTTATTAAAAATTTATCAATGACAAAACAGAGAGATGATTCAACAGTAGTTACTTCTAATTACTATCTAACTCTTTTCCTTAATTAAGGTAGAATAATGGTAGAATAATGATAAAGATTAACGTTTCGAAATAAAAATGGGAATGAACATTTATGTCAAATTAAATTAATAATTATTAATGAAAAGTAACTGGTTTTATATATAGAAAATTTATAACAACGATTGCTATGATGTTATATGGTGTTCTAAAATTTGCTTATGCATTAATTTTTCACATGACCTTAATTGACTTTTTGATTATCTACCCTTCTTCGATCCTTGAAATTTTTATAAAAGAAAATATAACCTGTGGATTAAAAATATAAGAGAGGTTCGGTCAAGATCATCGACATTTTTGAACGTTGCAACGATGACGTAGATTCTAAACTCACGTAAATACATTTTTTTTTCTTTTTCTTTATAATCTAGCGTCAGTAAAAATATGACTTTGGACTCGGTGAACGTATTGCGGAATTCGTCGTTCTGTTACCGTCGTAAATTCTATTTGAAAAAATACTTTTTGCAAAAAAAAAAAGAAACAAAAAGATAAAAGAAAAATCCATTCGAACGATAATATTCTATAAAGCAAAGTGTTATTTTGTTTCCTTGACGTTAAAAAAAGGAAAAGACGTAATATGTAAAAATAATAATAATATAAATTATATATTACTCATAATATATATATCAATTATTTAATTATAATTTTTAAATAAACACTAAGAATTTTTATTTATTTACAAATAAAGATGATGGACAGTCAAATTGAAAAATATAAAATATATATTTATAGATATGTTACACTTTCTAAATTAACGTGTGATTATAAATGGTTTAATTTCTTTTTCGTTTATTTAAAAAAAAAAAAAAAAAAATATTGCAGAAACGCATTTGACCAAATACATCCTGGATGATGAAAAATATCTAGGGACTGAGTATATACCTACATTGGTTGAATCCGACAATGCACTTTAGTTCTTCGCTTTCCAGTGCGTAGACTCTCACTAAATATAAACGCATTCCGAGACGAAAACAGTATTGCTTTTATATATGTAAATAGTATGTTATCCTTTTAACTTTTTGTTTCTTTAAAAATAAGTTACCACAAAAAGAAGTTTGATCTCTTTTACACGAAGAAAAAATAACAACGAATTATTATATATCGGAATATAATATTGGGTTTTTGCTTAGAAAGTTTACAATAATTAATTAATTTAATATATAAAACACGCGTAAAATCATTTTTATAATAGTCATGAATGTACTTACAAATTAGGTTGTTCGTGGATTTTGGAGAAAAATTGATAATAAAAATATAAAAAAGTAAAATATATACGCGAGTAAATTGAAAAGTTTTGAATTTAACATAGAAACAATTTGTTCTCGATCGAATTAATTTTGTATTTTTCAACTTATAAATTTGTAGAAAATAATAGACTATATAATTTTAAATCGATTCTTTTATTTATATATCAATACGTAATTTCTGGACAACCCAATATATAATACACACCTCCTATTAGGTATAGATGATTTGCAAGTCTCTTAAGTATCACCTATCTGATCTTTATTCTATCTTTAGTAGAAGATCTAACTTACTCTCGTTTTACTTTATTTATTGGCTCTTGGCCAAGATAGATCATTTACATATATACTATATATATATATATATATTATCATTCCTTGACGTTCGTATGTAAAATGACGTAAATCGTGGATCGTTGCTGGAACGAACAGCGAACACGAGAAACGGCACGTGCATCCAACAAACTGATAAGTTTATCATTGAGAAGAAAAAGAAATGCTGAAGTATATATTTTTCTCCATATGACACATTAATTCTATTTACTCATTGAAAAAGTGAAAGAAAGAATTTTTACAAAAAAAAAATAAATACAGAAGAGAAACCAAAAGCAAAAGTTGTCTATATATTCATATTTAATTGTTTAATTATTATAATATCGTTATAATTAACTAATCGTTTTTTAACGATCAGATAACGGGGGATTGATTGACTAATCGATGAAATGAAGTCATCTCACTGAATTACATATGTACAAATTTTCGTCATAATATAGACTGACGCAATAAGAACTGATTCTTAGTTTACGTTTTAAACCGTAGGCAAGAAGATAGAACCAATGAGAAAGCTCCGTTCACAGGGGCTCGACCAGCGTCTGTCTAACTTTCGTTTGGAATATATTACACGGGATAATCTAGGTAGTAGTAATAATAATAATAATAAACGAATATGTGTTTTTGATCAAAATCAACATTCCTTTCTTCTCTTTCTTTTTTTTTCTTCTTTTTGGTTTTCGTTTTAATTTCAACAATTAAATTGTCTAAATTTATCCTTTTCGAATCCATGCAAATTAGATTAAATTTATTTTTCTCGAAATTGTGCAGATCATCCCAATTAAAATATCAAACAATTTTCTTAAACATTGCATGGTTCCAAGAATGTATCAATACGAAATTGACCGACGAATACGTAAACATTTAAGTAAGTAAATATACATATATATATATAATTATATATTATATATTTGTATTGGATTATCCGAAAAGTTCGTGCCGAATTGAAAAAGTGTATATTAAATATTTGAAGATATATTAAAAATTTAAATCTGTGTGTACAAATATAATTTCTATACGCACATTGCGTAAATTCGTCTACTACTATTACTACTATTACTACTACATAAATAGATGTTTCTATACAGATGTACACATTCAAAATAAACGTTTTATTTCTCACAATGAATACGGTTGTTGGAAAAGCTAGGAGAACTAGGATTATTCGAATCTTTTGCCATGTTGAGTTGAGCCTGTTCGTAAAAGCATACTTTTCTCTCTTCGTACGGAATCCTCCTGTTAGATGCAATTTTCGATCGGCACGCTTTCTATTCGTAGAATTCGTGTTTCTTCCTTCTCTTATATTACTTTTCTCACTCACTCTCTCTTTCTCTCTTTCTCTCTTTATTACTTTTAGATTACATAGAAGAAGATTTTTCGCACACGATCCCCATCTTAGGATAGAATTTTCTATGAAAATATTCCACCAACCAGGGATTCTCACAATCATTTATAACATTTTTATCGAATTTCAAATTACCAATTGCCGCTTGTATAACTAACCTTGGAATCAGAAAAGTATGAAGCTCGCGAGATAATGGGCTCAACGTCTAACGTTTTATATAAGAGAAACTCGATCTTCGATTATTATAGGATAGATAGACGTTCTATTCTAACTGTATTCTAGGAGCAGCAAGTGTGCTAACAACAAAAAATATATATTTCACGACAGCAATAACATCTCAGGTTTATATGATCTTCAGTTACATTTGTATCATGGTAAACGAATGAGTAGTCCGAGAAAACGAACGAGGAAGATCGAGTTTGACACGTGATTTATATTACTTTTACACACTCAGGTGAGATTATTAAAAAAAAAGTTTAATGGAACACTCTCTCTCTCTCTCTCTCTCTCTCTCTCTATCTAATTCTACGAGACTATTTATTCGAGATAATTTTGTTGTTTTTCTTTTTTTTTTTTTTTTATTAAAAAATATTTCAATTTTTCTATAGAGATATAATAATATATCTGAATATCTGACCCTCTTAACTTGCATTAGATAATTTTCTTATTAATTTCCAAATTTATTTACACGTCTATTCGAACGATATCGATCTATCTATCATCAGTCATTCGTAATTCAACATCAAAGAAGATTTTTGTAGAAAGACCCTCTCCCCGTTATTTTGAGATAACACACATCTGTAGATGTTTACAAAGATATACGAATTGGTACGATAAATGATATCTAAAATTAGTTTCATACTTCTTGGAATACAATTATTATAAATTATATTGGAATATTGTTTTAAAAATTAATTAGTGTGTTAAAGAAAAAAATCAATTTTTCTAATAAGCATCCATCGAAGTATGTAAACTATTGGTTAAAATTATTCACATTCTACTTTATAAAATATTTTCTAAGTGTTCTGTAAGAGCCTGTTTTTCGTAAGGTTTTTTTTTGATATAAGCGATTTATTTTTTTGTTTATATACCTGTTATGAAAATGTATCAATTTTTCTATATAATTAAATAATATGTTGATCAATATTATATATAATTATTTACATGGACAGTAATACGTTTATATTTTATTTTCAATATTATTTTCTTCATATTTTTCTTATCAGAAAACATTGATTATATCGTGTACGATAATTCTGTTCGATTCAGTATAATGACGAATAATCTATCCTTAACTTTCAACGATGCTATTGGTCGAGCCTCTAGCCGAGCCTCTTTATCGTACTGTCTCTCTCTTTCACAGTGCTATAAATATAAAATTATACAGGGTGAACCGTTTGTAATGATCGGTTTAATTTTATTTTTCAAAGCAAACCGAAATATCTACAAAACAATTTCGAACAAAAATTTTAAGAGGTTTCATGAGGGGTGGGAAATATCGCCTTTAAATTTTTTTTGGTCAATAAGTAATGATATATTTGATATTTTTGAGATATATCAAGAATTTTATACATTTTTCTACAAATATAAAATACAATATAATACAAGTTATAATTATTAAAATATAAAAAACATTATAAACGTATATTTTAAATAAAATGTATTAAAGTTATTTATTTACATATATATTGTTAGAAATTTCAAATATACTTGTTGGCCAATCCAATATAATTATGCATAGATAAGCAAGCAAATACGAATGGCATAGTTAAAAAAGATAAAATAGCCGATCAAAGTTCAAAATATGACTATGTTAACCGATAATAATTTTGCTGAAATGACTAGCACTTTGTTCACTTTTTACAAAATATGTTTAAAAAAGATATTGAATATAAAAATCAAATTGATTTTTAAAAGGTCACTCGTCGCGTGCAACAGATCATTTTTATCCTCCATCGTTAAATTATATTCCTAAGGTATATTACGAGATTCTATCGTGTTCGTTTCAAGGCCAAACATATCAAGGTTGGATTAATAAGAAATTACGAACTTTAAGATAAAATCGTATCTATTGTTTTTAACACTATAAACGTAACTATCACGATAGTTACAATTAAGCGATTTTAAATGACCGATTTTTGAATTAAAAATAACAATTCTTTTTCTATTAGACTTTTATAACGATTGCCACTATTAATTGCTTTATCGTGTGTTTATTTATTTAAATGGTATTTCTAAACTCTGAGATAGTTCTATATGTTTACTATACCAAAATTTATCATTATCTATATTCAATTATAAAAAAAAAAAGATAATTTTGGTTAAAAACCGATTATTCAATTGATCATGTTACGATATTAAAAGTTATAATTGAAGTGTTCAGAACTTAAATACTAAAACGCATAAATATTATCTATTGTATCGTATAACAACGTAACGTAATTTACAATGAATTATATAAATACGAAATGAAAGGAATGTGGAATTGTATAGATAACAGTATGTATATGTAAAGGACTAACATGAGCAACGTGCCGGCTCTTGATTCTTCTCACAATCTGATTGGTCGAGCCTCTAGTCGAGCCTCCATCGTAAATGACCTAATGACGCGGAAAAGAGAATGCATATGTTTCACCAAAGGACACGATCAGAATTAAGAGTGGGGGAAAAAGAGAGACAAACAAATAGAAAGAAAGGAGAAGGGAGCATTCATGTCCTTCAGCTATTTGCGAGTAACTGGACGAATGGTGGCACCGCGCGATCTGAATTGACCAATCACGAATAAGTAGCAACGACTCTACGAACAATCGACTGTGTACAGTTTAACTTAATTGACTCGAATTTAATGATTCTCCGCGTTTATACTTATATCTCTTCGTGATGATATTTTTTTCTATCTTTTTTATACACATTTTATTTTTCCTCATTATTATTATTGTTATTATCATAATTTTGTTTTCTATTTTTTTTCTTTTTGATTTAAAAGCAATCAGACAGGAATGAAAACAAATAGTTTTGTTTCTTTCGCGAATGCGTTTACCCGTAAAGTATATGCGATGATATTTCGTAATTTATTTGAAGGTATCATAGTAAATAATGATAAAGAGTGAATTCTTCGATAATTAAGGTTTTTTTTGTTTGTTTGTTAAATTTTAATTTGAAAAATTTTTTTGTCTATTTCTACACTTTGTAAAAATAATTACGTATAATTACTGCATATGATGATGATACATAAACGATTGATAATTATTTATATTACGAGGAAAAATATATTTTAAACTTGTCTTTTTTAGACTTTTAGTAATTTTGTTTTGTTTAGTTGTGAAATGTGGGATTAGAATTGATGCGATTAACACGTATCGATCTAATCTAATGTTTAAAAAATGAATAAAAGAAAAACACACATGGCAGATGACAATTGGGTTTTTCTTTCATTGAAATTTTTGTTAGTCGGTCGCTCTTCGATTGGCATCGGTCTTTCTAGTTTGACCTTTATTCGTAACGTCAGGAAACGATGCATGTATTATGTATATATGTTGATATAAAGATGTCGCGTGTCAATTGAGGAAGAATTGTAACACACGATATTTATTCGATAATACTATTCCTCGTGATATTTTTGTTCGTGTGGTTATCGTTACAATGTATTATTTCTTGATTTTTGTTTTGTTTCTTTTTTTATTTTTTTAATTCGATTTAATATTAATAAAAATTTACAAAGAAAACATTAATTTGAAGTGACGTCAATTTATTTAATAAAAGTAATTATCGTTTAAAATTAATCGAATAGATAGATTTAATTCGATTTCTCGACAATAATAAATTTAACATTCTTCTCACTGTTATTATCTAAACTGAAATGAAGATAAATAAATGATCTCGCTTAACGTGAGATTATGCGAATTAATCTCAATCGTAAGAATAATTTGAATTGTTTTTTAATATTACCAACAACTCTCTGATAATAATTATAATTCCAAAGGAACTAAACACAACTATGTAATATCTCGATCGTATTCGATTCGCGTGCTTCTTGCGAATAAATTATACGATTATGCAATTTGTTAAGTTAACGAACACCACACACCGCATCACCGCTCTGTTCGTTCGTTAGTTGTGGAATTTGTTCTTTCAAAAGTGACGCAACCTATTATGATGAGATTCTCGCGACAAGTATTCGCGATAAGTATCGTTAAAAATCGTATAACGAAATCGTTTATTGTAAACAACTTAAAATATATATATATATATTTTGAACGGTGTACTTTGATCCAATTTAAAATTGAAAAGGAGGTGTGCAAAAATATTTTTATCATTGTTCGAAATCTATTATTGTTCCTTCTTACCCATACTTTTTTTTTTTCTTTTCTAATACGTCATTTTTGATTTCAACGTATCACAGTATGACACGCCTATATATTTGGGAAATAATTGTATTTAAACATCAACGATTATAATGAAAATATTTTGTAATCTTTCCCTATCGTTGTATCCGTGAGATTAATGAGAAGTGTTCTTTAGTGATAATTTGAAATTATTAAAATCTTTATTAATACCTTATTGACAAAATCTATCTACTGCGTAAATTTTACGATACGGTTTGTCAATGATTGAAACTCATATTTTTTATAGATCGATTACTACTGCGTAAATTCGCAGTACGTTCACGAGGAAGTAGTGGAGGCTCGTCAAACGATCGAAACTTTCACATTGACGGACTATAACGTTGAATTATATCTTTATTTTTGATTCATCATATATTCTGATTATTTTAATATAAGGAAATAATAATAAAAAATATATATATATGTTTATTTTAGGCCGATGAAATATTCAATTGTTAATCATTAATTCGATTAATAATTTCAAATAAGTAATTTGATTGTTTCATAATATAATTAACCTTTTTCGTTAGCACCGATGACTTGACTTTGGTCACCCGTTAAATTTTTTTTCATTGATTCTTAACTTTATTTATATTAGTTCAAGATCAATAGAATAAAAAAGTCAATAATTTACGTGTGGTGACATATATCAAATGTCTCTCAGTGATAAATTAATACGATTAATGTAATGATTATTACTTTTATTATTAATTATATATTGAATATATTTCACTTTTTGTAATCGCGTTAATCATTTTCTCGGATTATAGACGAATTAAATATACCAGTTGAAATTTCTCGAAGTTTGAAGGAAAAAATATCCACACGAGTCTGTGGTTTCGCTGAGAAAGCATTTTT
>NW_014569757.1:131411-134502 GCF_001313835.1 Polistes canadensis | reverse complement strand
AAGTTGGTTTCGAAATTTCGTAAACGGACGTTCACGAAGAAAGGCAAATTTTGAAAAAAAAAAAAAAAAAAAAAAAAAAAAAAAAAAAAAAAAAATAAAGAATATTAATTTTGCGAACATTTTTGTTTTTTTTTTTTTTCAACTGATATCCTGCGAAATCTATCTGGTTACATTCGAGTAACGCGATTAATGCAGAATTTTTTGTACTGTGAATAATTTTGATGAAGTTGTACGAAACGTCAGAAAAATTAGACCGAACGAAAGAAAAAAAAAAATGTTTAAAACGACACAAAGATTGTATTTATTAATAATAGGGGGGAAAAAATGTAGAAGAAGAAGAAAAACAACGTTAAAAGGATAGGTGTCCTATTTTTACGTTGTCGTTACTTTCCCATTCTTTGGATGGACCATTCCTGTTGGCATAATGGACAACGATTGTTTTGTTTCACCCATAAGGACATGCAGCAATAATGAAACGAATGGTTACACTCGCCCCATACAACAACGCAATCCTGTCGTCCATAAAAGTCCTTTTTACTTTCTGCTTGACAACGTAGGCACGCATCTGTAAAATATTAAATAAATGTGTCTTAGGAAATAATTCTTTTTTTTTTTTTATTTATTCTATCAATTTATGTTTTTTTTTGTTTATCATAAAAATTCCCATTTCAGGGCCACAGTGTTTTTATCGAGATTTTAATGCAAAAAATAATTAATTTTTATTATTCTTTTTTTTTTTTAATTCAGAAGGTTTCACTGTTTTAATTCGTATTTTTCAAAACGATGTTGTATTTTATCGTTCGTTAATTATTTTCTTGCGCAGAAATAAACAGGTCAGTATCTTCTTCTACTGTAATTGAGAAATTTTCTACGTCTTTCAAAATATATATTTAAAATCGTTAAATTTATTTTATATATACACACACACATACATTGGAATCAAATGAATATCAAGAGACCAAAATTTGCATTAGCTCGCTTATGTCAATAGGAAGAGTAAAACCTCGATATATCAATCTCATAATCAAAAAAAACATGCTAATACGTAGAGTTTTAAAATTGTTAACCAATACAACATTTGTTAATCTACATATTATATACATATATACCTAAACATAAAAATAAAAATAATATAAATGAGAGAATAAATAATTTATCTTGATCATTATATTTAAATAAATGATCACGCTAATTTGCGTTTGTTTTTTTTCTATTCCATCGTGTTGAAAGTGATGAATAGAAACTTCAAAAAAATAAAGAAAAATAATCAAAGAAATAGTAGAAGGAAGGAAATAGTTAATGACGATTTCAATTTTTGTGTTTTCGTGCACGCGAATAAAATTAATCATCTGTTGATTTCTTGCGACTTTTCTTCGTCGACTTTACGTTTACGTAATATTTTCAATTAGTGTCACGTTCAATCATTTTAAAAAAAGAAATTACAAAATAGGAAAATAGAAAAAGGAAAGTAATATAAATACTGATCATTTATTTTTTTAACATATTAATCAATTATTATTTATATTTAATATACAAAATATTTCTATATATTACTCATTGAACAAAATTTATTGATCAAAAATTTCAAATAAATAAATATGTTTGATTTAAAAAACTGATGGAACTATCGCGAAGAATTAATGGCGTATTATGATTCAACAATGAAATATCGATTATCGCGATACAATTCATAATAGACAAAGAACAGAACAGTGTAATATAATTAATGAAAGATATAAAAAGAAAAGAATGAATATAATAAAAATAGAAAGTAACAAAATTAATCATTTTTTATTTGCGAATTAATTAAATTATATTCCTTTATATAGCACGCATAATTATTTCAATATATATTTTTGAATACATTTCTTCGTACACACATTTGCAAGATTAAATAATTGAAATTAAAGAAATATCTTTTACCTGCGTCTTTTAAAATGCACTCATCGTACATTTCTCTAAACTGATACCGATAATTTATAACGTCATTGTATATGCATATTTTTAATTAATCTCTCTTCCTTATTTTTAATTCCTTTTCTTTTTTTTTTTTAAATACGTATATACAATAAATTTTAAATTTTACATGTAACACAGTGACAGAAAGGGGGGGGAGTCTTTTTTTTCTTTTTTTTTTTTTAATTTCACGAAGAACGTGAGAATGTATTATTTTATATCAAAAGTAAAAAAAAAGAAGGAATAAAAATCTTAAAAAGAATTCGAAGGTTTATCGAAAGACTATAATTAAAATACGTGACAGATAAGACATACACACAAAGGAATAACGTTTTCACACGTAATGAGAAACGCTTTTAGAAAGTTTATTATTGCGGTGTAAAAAGAGGTATATGATAGTTGGGAGGGAACGGGTGGAACGGGTGGAGAGGGGAGGGGGAAGTTGGTTATTCGATGGTAACTATGATATATAAGCATCTTCGTGATCATCGATCCTCTCAAGTCGCTGTTGCTCGCGTTGAATGAGACATATCATTTTACGTTGTCTCGTTACCGATTTACGTACACATATGTTATAAATATATATATATTGTATATATATATATGTACACACACACGCGTGTATATATATGCAACGGTCAGTAAAATTCCACTCTCTTATCTAACACGAGTCTAAGAGTAACATTATTGCATACGATTACCAGTAAACATCGTTCTGATACATCTTTACTTTTGTGTGTGTATGTATATATATTATATGTATATGAGAAAAGAAAATCGTTTATGTTCAACCAAAAATTACTAACTATTTACGTTTATTTACCATGAGTTATTGTTAATATATATATATAAATCTTATATACTCTATATATTTACAAATATAAATATAAAAATATATAAATTACACATATTTAATTAATCTTTTGAATGTGTTAAAAACACCGGGTGAAAGTAATCCGCATAGATGGTATGTGTTTAATAGTTGCAACTATTGGGAAAGTAATACTTTTCTTGCTAATATATAACTATGTTAATTAAATAAACAAAACAATTAAAGAATTTCAAACGTGAGAGAGGGAGGTTGACAAAATTGAAAAAAAAAAAAAAAAAAAAAAAAAAAAAAAAAAAAAAAAAA
>NW_014569757.1:126780-131164 GCF_001313835.1 Polistes canadensis | reverse complement strand
TAAAAAAAAAAAAAAAAAAAAAAAAAGAAAAAGAAAGAAAATCCGTTCGAAGAAATATTTAACTGTAATAGAAATAATCATGATTCTCGATAATCCGAATATCTACGAAATTATATCGAAATATAATATTTGCAGTCCTCTTTAAAACCTCCACCTCCACCCCAAACCAGATTATAATCTATTCCCTCCAAAAAAAAAAAAAGAAAAAAATTCCACCAATTCAGACTTTAAATATATTTTCGATATAAGTTAATTAATAAGAGAAAATAATAATCGCGAATAATAATAATAATAATAAACGTTTAATAAATAAAATTCTCATTGATTTATCGAAATAATAATTGATCGCGAAGTATGAAGAAATCCTCTCTAGGATTATAAAAAGATCACGTAGATCGATAGGGCAAATCGATCGAACGAACGAACGAACGATCGATCGATCGATCGATCGATATTAATTAAATTCATTGAGTGGAATTGTATTGGTAAATGTTTGAAACAATAAATTTGCGACGGGGCGTTTCTTGTATAACGTTGGAAAGATAAAAAGATAAGAGTAGAGTATCTGGTGGAGTAGAGTCGATGGAAAAATTCCATAGACCCTAAACTCGGTCGAATCTTTATGTTGTCCCCCTTTTTGATTTATTTATCTCTCTCTCTCTCTCTCTCTTTCTCTCTCTCTCTCTCTCTTGCTATTTCTTTCTTCAAACGTTATCTTCAGTGAATCAATGAGAGAAAAAGAGAAGGCAAAGAAAACCAGGAGAAAGAGAAAAAGAAAGAAAGAGAGAGTGAGTGAATGAGAGTGAGAGAGAGAGAGAAGAAGAAGAAGAAGAAGAAGAGAAAGAGAAAGAAGGAGAGAACTTTCCATGCGTCTTTATTCGTTGTTATCTGTCGGCTACTGGCGCTTCGTCTATTAATCCTCAGCAATCAAGGGTTGACACTCTTATTGACCCCCACCGGGGGGGATTTTGCCAACGACACACACACCAGACGTGCCTCCAAGAGTCGAGGAAATGATTGGGCCAATTAACGTCTTCGTTGTCGTTGTCGTTGTTGTTGTCTTCGTCTTTTTATTTGTCTTTGTCTTCTTCTCATCATCGTCATCGTTTTTATCGTTTCCATTGTTATTGCTGAGACATTAACATAGTACATATCGATATACGATCGAATCGTATGTAATAAACTTCTCCATTATTCTTTTCGAGGTTACCCTTTCCTTCGACGAATAGTAATCATATATCGGGTATTATGCATTTCTTCGAATTCATTCGAAGAAAAAGACCCCCCTGTACAATGGTATTTTATTTGTTTCGTATTTAATATTATAAAATGTTGTTAGGTTATTTATTAGAATGATAATTAATCGAAAAGTGGAATATAGACGAATTGATTTTTTTTTGTATTGATTTTGTATTGTTTTTTTTTTTATGGTAGATATACTGATGGATGTGAAATTGATTGTTATTTTAAATGTTATATTATTAAGGTTTGCCAATAAGTAATGATGAGGATGATAATTTTTGAACAATTTMTATTTAAATATTTGAATAATCAAAGAATTCCATTGTATTTTGTATTTAAATAAATTAGAAGAATATTTTTGTTGTTAATGACAAATTTTCATATTATTAATTTGCAAATTATTTGAATATACGTTTTACACAGCTAACATTTTCCTTAAATTATGTTGCCTAAACTCACGGATAATAAAGGATAATTATATAAAGTTGAATATTTTTAAATTACTCTTTTAAAATTACTTACGCACGTCGATTATAAAGCTTTGTTTATAAATGAAAATAATTAAAAAAAAAAAGTACAAAATTTTTCTTTTCTTTGTGCATTCCTGATTTCTCTGTAACAATTTAACATATTTTACGGGGAAATACCTAAATAATATAGCAATAATTATAATAAAATCATCCAAGACAATATGTTTAAATTGTTAAGATAAAATAATAATAATTTCTTTTATTATAAGAATAACAACATTTAAAGTTATTAAAAATAATGATCATAGTTGGAAGTTAATAAATATCGATGTTTTACCATGAAGCCAATTTTCTTGGAAGTTTTTCTTCGATGTATTAAATAGACAAGCACGTATTACATAACACGTGGTGGGTAGTATAATATTAATCAATGTGTTAGTACATCAAACACATTTTTAGATCATTCATGCGTGTAAAACGAATCTCATCATCCAGGCTGGAGAACATTCATACGTGGAGATATGTATCTCATAATCGTTAACACGTTAACAGAAATAGAACAGTTTCGCGATTAATCGAATGCAAGAAGATATTACATTGCCGCGAAGTAAATTATTATTTCTCGATTGAACGAGTTTTGAATTATAGCTCATATCCAATGGCTCGAAAAAGATACGCGTATATCATTCGAAAAAATGAACCAACATCAATGAAAAGATCACTCATTAATTCGTTCATTAATTAAGTTGGCTAGAATTTACATCTGTATGTGTGTTCATATTATATATACATATATATATATATATATATATATAATGCATAGATGCATTAATCATCTTGACATTCGAACGTTCGAGAATGAAAAAGGTTGGGGGTGGGGTTGGGGGTGGGTTTGGTGAATGGGGGGGAGGAGAGGACTACTCTAAGGAGAGTTTTAGTTCGATGGGTTAATCTGTCGGGACTTACACGATACTATTGATGATACACATATTGCATATGTACTTATGTTGCGCCCAGTTAGCCTTTTAATTGTAGGTTCATCGGTTTATACTATATTGCACGAGCCGATAATATCTAGTCTTTTATTTTGCGTATGTAACGAATTACTTAACTTAACGGGACTCATATTGATTGGCTTTAATCAGATTCGATATAGATTTAAGGACGTTAAAGGAATCAAAGGGCACGTCAATGAGATATGTGACGCGTGTACTATGTGTTCTATACAACTTGCGTGATTATTTCAAAATAATCAATACACGTGTACAGGGTGTATCATAATATATTGGATTAATTTTGAGAATAGATAGAAATGTTTTTGTTGTATAATTTTGTCCAGTGGAATCATTTTTGCAATTGTTTTTTTAACCTTCGTATAACGTACTCGAAATAATGATCACTATTCTCGTAATGAAAATATGTTAATTTGAAATTTATGCAATTTTGTTCGAATTTTCAATTAAATAAATGCATCAAAATAAAAATCTAAATATCTATTTTCATTCTTATTTCTTTGATTGTACATTTATAAATAGATTCTAACGTATTAGAAAATTAGAATAGCATTGAGAGTACCTATAACAAAGAGAACCATTGACAGAAGAACGTGTGAAATAAAATAAGTTTGAGAAATTTCTAGAAAATACAAAACATTATTTGTTAATACGAATCCAAGAATGACTATTTAAAATATTTTCTATAAAAGAATAAAACGTTTAAGAGTTTAATATAACATAAAAATAGAACTAGGACTTTGTAATAATTTTAATTAGATCACACACGTGCTTGCATAAATATATATTTCATTGCTATTGTGTCACATTTGCATTCCTACAGTGGTTCTCATACGTTAATGAAATATTTTACCTATTACTCGCATATAATAATAACAATTATTTCCAATTAAGTTAACGATTCACATCATATATAATAAAATCAACCTTAATTCTATATTGCATAGGTAGATTAATATTTTATTTGGTTCGATATTTTTTTTTATTTTTTTAAACGAAATTATTTAAAACGTTCTTATAACATTAATAAATTGAATTGACGCGTAATAATTATGGTGTCAGTACGCATTCATATTAGAACTATTTGAATTCGTATTCTTAAGCACATCATGTAGAACAACACTTAACCATTCGAGCACAATGTACGGATACAAATGGTCATTATTCAATGCGTTCCTTGATATGTCTCTGACACGCATAGTCATTTGGTTTATAAACTCGAAGACTCGTGCCTCTGACATGACGTGAAATCATTTTGAGATTAACAAAGGAATCTTACGTGATTTCGGTCAATTATCTTATTGTTAGAATGATGAATTCTTAACGAATATATGTATATTAGTTTTTGATATAATCATCGATACATCAACGAACCAGTTTTTCTTTTTGTTTTTTTTTTTGGTTTAAACTAGTAGAAATAATTTATTCTTATTTTAAACGCGTTGTTTTAAAATTATGCTTCATTTCTCTATATTTAAAATAATTCCTAATTGCCTGTGATTGTTTTAATAAATAATATTTCGTATAATATCATTTTTTAATGTTCTCAGGAAGTACCTGGTTCTATATAATAAATCATTATAATCTAATTAAATGTTAACTTATTTATTGACGATTATAAACGTTTATTTTATTTAAGGATAAATAAATATTGGCATA
>NW_014569757.1:113868-126740 GCF_001313835.1 Polistes canadensis | reverse complement strand
TATAATATATCATATATATATACATACATACATACATATAAATGTAGAGATATTTTCGGTAAATGAAATCATAATTAAACATGACAAACAATTTCCAACGATATACAAGATAATATACCTGCTATCACAGTTTATACACTCTACATAGTATAAACATACACATATATATATGTATGATGTACCGGTCTAATGTTTATCTCCTAGGATTATGACGCGTTAACCATCGTTTAAATACATACATATTGCAAAAGATTGACTGTTTATAAATGGGTTTTAGTCTTTTGTTTTTGCTCGTTAAGTAAAAACGATTAGTTGTTTATTAGATACATTTGTTTGTTACTTATTATTCATGAAATAAAAAATATTTCAAAGGATATGAAAAGTTCTACGTGTATATATACTTATGTATATATATATATGTCATAGCAAAGCATAAAATATCCGATTCACTGATACAAAGAATTCTATTGATTGTCAATAAAATATAATAAATATATAGTAGTAGAAATCGTTAATTCAGTAAATGCATTATCGCATTTATACATCGTGATAAGAGATAATATTTTCTGAAAAAAAAAGAAAAAAAAAAATATCTGCGACATTGTTGATAATTACATTCCTATATATTTTTTATATAACACAATATAATACGCAAAAAATAGTAAAAAATTGTATTATTATCTTGGACTGTACGCTAACGAACGCGACAATAAAATTTAATAATATTTGAAAGGTTTCAACAAAATGTAATCTACTTCGAACATAAAAGCAATAATATATATGATAAGTTTTTGCCATACACAGAAGAGTAACGAATAATAAAAGTACACACAATTGAGTTAGTAAACAAATAAAAAGATTAATAAATAAAACTTGATCCATTACAATGACATATCTACTCATGTATTATCGAAATTGTATCATTTCTATTAATCACGATAACTCGTATCACATATATACGTAATATTCTACGTAAGTTACGTTAAATACGTTAACATTAATGAACCAAGGACAATAATTACTTTTATGATAAGAATTATCGTTACCATTTCATCAGACACTTTACATTGATCATTTTAAATTATCAATAATCATTCTACGAATTATCTTAACGTAATTTTAAAAATAAGAAAAGTCAAGAAATTAAAAATAATGATCAGAATCCATTCGCACTTTTTTTTTGAAAAGTTTACGTTTTTTAACAAATAACAAATCGAAGAAATTATTTGTTGTTGACTGATTTTAATCGTTGTAACGTAATTTTAAGAATAACAAAAGTCAAGAAATGCGCACTTTTCCAAAATCCATTCGCACTTTTTAAAAAAAAAAAAAAATTCTTTTCTGTTGACTGATTTTAATCGTTTAAAAACTATCAGAATATATCTGATTATCTTCTCGCCAGCGTTTTAATTTAATTATATATGCATTTACGTACTTTATACTTATTCACTTGAGTCGACTTTAAATGTTAGTTATGCCTCACAGCATAATCATATGATAATTACGGAGGTTGATGGAAAAATACTATAAACGAAGTCAGCCATTCGTTTAATATTCAAAGTTGATATATAACACGTTTGTATATATGGTGTATATGTGTAGGTATTTTTACGCGCATACATAGGTAACGCTATACCTTCCTGCGACATTTTGCATGTGCAACAATAATGCAAAACCGGTAACGATTAAGAGAGAGAGAGAGAGAGAGAGAGAAAGAGAGGAGAAGGAATTTCGTTTTTATAATTACGATTAGAAAATATAAGAATTATTTCATTTGTATAGAAATATTAAATAATTCGTTATTCTTGAATCTTCTAGAAAAAAAAAAACCTCATGACAATTAAATTCTAACAATACGATCTTTCTCTTTTAATCTTCATTCTTCTCTTTTTCCTACTCATAATCATTTGCATAGCACACAACAAACGTTGTTATCAGTGTTATTAAGAAACAGAGTCCTGTGCCTTTTATCATAATCGGATGTATATAATAATTAACATAGATAAATTTTACCGAAATCTTTACCTTTCAACATATATGAATATATATAATTATGCGTGTAGGTTTTTGTGTATGTAAAAGAAAAAAAAAAGAAATAATACAAAATATACAATTTATATATGGAACTAGTATAACAACGTTAGAGTTATTCTTATGAACGCGACAAACGTTAAACATATTTTTTTCTCTCTCTCTTTTTTTTTCTCATTGACATATAATACATATGTATGTATTGTATAAAATGACAATCGATGATGATGCATTGGAATGTGTTTCTCGTAATATTATTATCTATTACTATTGCGTAGAAAAGAAAGTAATTAATCTTGAACGATCGAAAAATATTAAAAATTGATAAACAAAATGTGAAGTGAAGAAAAATAATATTCAAATGAGAAAAATAAAAACTGCGATCAAACTGATTGTAATTCGTATGATTTATATGTTTGTTTGAACCTTGTTGTTGCATGTTGTGTACATAATTATATAAAATAATATAATGTGGTTAGTTTAGGATTTTGTTTACATGAATTTTTGAATGTTAGATAGATGCGTGATCGAACGCGATAAACAAGAAATGTTTATTTTTCTTAAGTTATATAAATCAAATTAAGACTCAACGTGTGGTAATCGGTAGGTAACAAGATGCGATTATATTGTAAATTTGATATGACCTTACACGACTACCATAAATGCTTGTAGTTGCATATCTTTTTTTTTTTTACCATGAAATGGTATACTATTGCGAATTGATACAATTGTACGTATGTAGAAAAAAAAAAAAAAATTAAAAAAGAAGAAGAAGATATATGCAGATATATCATTAATGTTTATTTCACGGATGGTTTCAATATATCAAAATGTATCATATGTATTTTTTGAAAAATATATTTAGTTATTTTGCGACTTAAATTCAATAACAAATCAGTCGAATTAACTATATATTATAAATATTGTATGGACACGTCAAGTATAAAATTGAATTGAACTTTTTGCGTCAGAGTTAATCTTATCGAGTTGTATATATATATATATCTCTGATTAAAAAATATTTAACGTCAAGTTTAAACGTCATGAGTAAATGATTCCCGCTCAAAATGAACTCAAAGCCCCGTCTCTACATACATGTATTTTATTTTTGATCTATCTATATATGTATATAACATTTTGAACAACGTAGTACTACATATATATATATATATATCCTTCAAAAAAAATTTCGTAATCATGGATTCCTTTAAAAACCTCGTGACATGATACGATACATAAACACATTCTCTACTATTAACAAGATTTATGTTATAATAATAATAATTAAACATACACACGTGTCACGATATAATTTGTTCATTATAATGAGATATCCCCCATTAATTCAAATAAAACAGCTCTTTCAATAATCAATCAATTCGTAATAATATTCGATATCGATATTATCGAGAAATCATGGTGAAAATTTTGACGAATATAAAATTTCATTTGATATGAATACAATCCAATTATTATTATATTATTTCTATTGAGAATGCATGCTCGGCAAAAGATCTGAGTACCCTTTGAAGGGATTGCCGACTATTCATATATAATACGCACGTAACGTAACGTACATGCATAACTATACGTGCACGAGGAATTGTAAAGGATGTACGTGTGGTTTATACACCATACAGAAAAGTGCATTTACTAACACACCAACATCCGGATTAACTTGGGGAAGTTAAGGCAAGTTTGTAATGGAGAAAGATACGGAAGAAAGAAGAAGCGGTAGTAATAAGAAGACTTCCAGGAGAAAGAGATGCCAAGAAGGCGGCGTACGTGCGGATAGGCGTGTGTGCAGAAAGTTTCTATATGTGTGTATGTTAAAAAGAGAGAAAGAGAGAGAAAGAGAGAAAGAAAGAAAAAGGATGGAGAAAGAGAAAGACAAGTCTGACGACTGTATACGGACGAGTGCGTTGCCGAACGAGGTCGAACGACTCGAACCTTCTATGGGAGATCCGAAGTATTGCTGCTACTATCGTCACCATTCAAATGGATTTACTTGTCTCTTCTCATAATCGCGATACGCTTTTCGGATATATATATTACCTGTTTACATATTAGAGAAAGATTAATATGACTTTTATTCTATTTTCTTCTTTCATTTTACCGCCAAAATTGTTTTACCCCGGAATATGTTCAATCACTTTTTTTTTTGTATATATTGAAAATTAATTTTCTTTTTTATTTTTATTATTTTTATTTTTGTGACGCGTCTTTTTATATTTGACTTTTTTTTTTCTTTTAGAATTTGCTTTTTCTTTTTTTTTTTTTTTTTTTTTTATATCTCGAGTCATTAAAACAAACCAAAATGATTGATTTAACTTTTGGAATTTTGTAGAATTATATTTAACACCCATTATCTGGATTTGTCTTTCTTTTTCATTTAACAAAGATTTTTTTTTATATTAAATGTCGAATAATAATAAATTATATGGAGGTGTATTGTGACTTTATCAATTTTTGTTTTTTTTTTACATTCAGAATTTTGTGATGTTAATCGATTTGGCAAATGAACGTCTATACATATATATATTATATTAATTTTAAGCTTATCTTTTGATGTATCGCTGAAATAATTGTCTCCGTTATCATTTGGATACAAAATCGTAAATTATTGTCAACGAAAGTTCGGAATATTTTTTTTTAACTTTTTTATTCTTCATTAAATGCATACTTCGATGATGACAGACTTCGAATTTAATTGAGTTCTCCTATTTCAGAAATAAAAATAGAAGGAAAAAAATATATGAATGAAGATATGATTTATCAAGGAAAGAAAGAAAAAAAAAAAATAATAAAAAAGGAAAGAACAAGACTTCATTCATGCATCCTTATTTAATGATAGAAGTTTCTAGTAAAACTGTACGAGGTAAAAAAAAAAAAAAAAAAAAAAAAACAAAAAAAAAAAGAAAAAAGATCTCATGTAATATATCTTTATAGATAAATAGATATAGGAGTTGCATCACGATTAGATAAACCAACCATAGCACGCGATCATATAATACACTTTTCTTTTTTTCTTCTTTTCTTCTTCTTCTTCTTCTTCTTTTTTATTTCATTCGTATCTACTTCTTCCTTTTCTTTCGGCCAAAGGGCACGTATTTTTACAGTCCCGTCTAGACTAAAAAATAGTCAGCCGAATACATTGAAACTCAAATAGAATGGTTTAAGGAATGAGGAGTGGGGATGAAAGGAACATAAAGAAGGACAAGAAAAAGGATAAGAATTTGAATATGGTGCGCATGCCAACGTAAAATCGTTTAACCGTTAAATAACAAAATTCTTCTATACATATATATATATATAAAACTTGTAACACATTTAACAACAAATTATCATAATATAAATAATGCAAATTCATAAGAAAAAGAAATAAAAATGATTAAAGAAAATATGAGAGTTTCGATCAGTGACGCAACTTTTTTGTAAATAGTAACCGTTTGAATAATTGACAAATTTACTGGATAAAATGATTTTGATCGGATCAAACGTTACTTATAAATGTCGCATACATATATATATATGTATTTGTATACACACATATACACATATATCTGTGTAAGGAACATCTAATCGACACAATACAAGACGGTTTCCAATCCGCGGGTAATTCACGCGACTCACCGACTACGTCGGGTCGCCGTCTGGCTTGGTTCTATCCCCACCACTTGGTCAGGAACGCGCCCCGAGAAAAGAAGTGGGCGGTGCTTACGTCCGCAACGGCGTCTATATAAAAGAGACAAACCCCCCGATCTGATTAGCAAACCTTCCAAAAACCCACGAGTATTAACACGTGCATCTACGCGTATCCTTTCACCATCGATAATACTACTACCTTGACATCACAACGATAAATTTGAATATATACAAGTACGACAGATTACTGATCGGATCATATTTTTATTCGATTAAATCATAAATAGTCGTATATATATATATATATTTTTTTTTTTTTAATTTGTATACATTCGATAATTTCAATTAATTTTTTTTTTATTCATCAAAGAATTTCATTGAAGAATAATTAATCTTAACGAAGAAGAGGAGGAGGAGGAGAAGGGAAGATTAACTTAAAGAAGTTGAAGAGAAGAAGAAAAAGAAAAAGAAAAAGAAAAGGAAAGATAATACAGATAAAGAAAAATTCAAGAAGAAAAGCAACAAACGTAGGAATAATAACAGCAACAGCAGCAGTGGCAGCTGGTCGAGAAGAGGTGTGCAGACGTCAGTAAAGTATAGAGGAAGGAAGCAACCGTTGCTGTAAGGCGACTATAACGAACGGTGGTAGTGGCGGCGGCGGTGGTGGTGGTTCTAGTGGTGGTGGTAAAAAGAGGTAGTTACCACGGTATAGGAGCTACGAGGCGTCATTAAGACTTTAGACGTTCCTGGAATCGCGTCACAAGGGTTGAACGGTGATATACCAATCAAACGTGACACATATATATATATATTAGAATCTCGTAATCGTCAAAAGAAATTCCTGAGATTCATCTGTGATTATAGAGTACAGAGATCACACAACAATTTGATTATAATCAAGAATAAAGTGGACTCTTCGATAGAAAGGAAGACATCAAACAGCTGCTAGTTACAAGGAGACACACAGTAGTTACAGTAAATGATTATTTTCTGTTGTCATAACAGAGCCACGTGTGTCGAGTAAAACGCGCACACTCTGTCGTGCCAAGGTTAGAAAAGAGAAGAAACAACAACAAAAAAAATCGACGGAAGTAGTTATATCCTGGGCCGACAGAGGCATCCTGCCAGTTTCTGCGCACGTACCAACCACCCCAATCCCTCTACTTATATTTACTTCTACGTGTAGCACCTGCTATTTGACAGGATACATATCACAAGAATAAGAACCATATCATTAAAAAAAAATAAACCAGTAGATTAATTAATCTACGAGGATCATAAAGGAATCTTTTAAAAAAAAGAAAAAGAAGAAGACAACTATCAACGACGTTCACCGGTACTTAGCCTTGATTGTAGGCCACAACGGCGGTGCAAAGGTGACAGATTGATACTTGAAAAAGAGAGAACCGGCATTACAACGCACAACACGATGCCGTCTAACACGCAAAGGAGACAGATCATGCAACCATGGCCCCTGTGCCTTGTGCCCTTCGCAAAAACGAAGGTAAGCCAAGCTTACGCTACCCTACGATATGTCCTTTCTTCTCTTTTTATTTCTATTTTTTTCTTTTTTCCATTTCATTTCGTTAGTCCACAATGCTTCACTTCTAATGTTAATCGATCGTAACAGTGGTTGTTGTTTCTTTACTCCCTATTATTATTTCCCTTGTAATCATTCATTGAAAAATTTCATATTTATTTTCCATACGGTAATATATACGATTTTTGAAAACATTTATACATATATATATATATTTTAGTTTACACATTATATGCAACACACCCGGCATTTCTCGTTTTGATTTTGCTCCTTCTCCCTTTATCCTTGATCGGTTCACGGCTGGCGCTAGCGTTCCATCTTCGTTCCTCTTTCTCTTTTTCTCTCTTTCTCTTTTTCTCTCTCCCTCTCCTCTCTAAACCTCTGGAAAGTTCCATGATACTCGGCCACTGACACAACGACAACATCGACAACGATGAACGACGACGACAACAACGATGCAACGGTGGTAGTTTCATGTTCATACAGCATCCTCGAGTCCGTACAACATGTGCACATCCTTTTATTTTAACATATCCTACATATATAAACATATCACCAATACGCATAATCTTTTCCACTTCTTTTTCATTTCTATTACTAACTTTTATTTTCTATTTTTGAATTTATCCGTTCCTTTCTTTCGTTTCTATTCCTAATTTTACCATCTTCTAGTTTTTTACTTTTAACAACGCGCGAATCTTTCACGCTTGTTTTTATTCTTATCTTACCTTCATTGGTTTCGGATTGTTTTTTTCTTTTCTTTTTTAAATAAACAAACATTATTACAAGTCTAATATTACCTTTTCATAATTATGATAACAACGGTCTCAACGGGTTTCAACAAAATTATGGCAAGAATATAACGAATTATCTTTATCCCCGACTTTTCGTACTATCGTCGATAAAAAGAATGATTAAAAACTCGAACGTATACAAGCAGATAGAGAAACACAATAACTCGGTATGTTCTCTCTTCCTCTTCCTCTCTCACTCTCTCTCTCTCTTTCTTTCCTTTTACGTTTTATTTCGTACGGCTAACTTATCGTAAATTCTATTTTTACGAATACATGAAAGCAACACGCGATACACGATTCTGAAACGATTTAAGCCGAACTATCCCGAGCGTTTTGTTATACAATTCCGTGACGCACGTTCTAATAATTAAATTTCATTTTTACTTTTCACGAGGAATTTATTTTCTTTTTTTTTTTTTTTGTTTTTTTCCTTTCTTCTTCTTCTTCTTCTCTCTTTATCATTTTTTTATTTTTTAATTTCGCGATACGGCATGTTTAATAATATTATGCGTTTTCTTCGACGCGTGTATTTTTTATCTGGTCTCCACTTTTCTTTTCTCTCTCCTCTCTCCACCTCCCCCTAACCCTCCTCCATCATATTTCTTTTTCATTCCCGTTATTCTTCAATAACTCGTCATGCTCATTTCACAGAGCACATATATATATTATATAAATACGTAAATATATACGACGTCTTCTTACTACGTATGCGCATGAGAAATATCGATTATTTTCAATGGATATATAAATTTATGCGCATGCGCGGACTTGAACGAAAAGCCCGCTCTATTTGTTCTCGCGCCGACGAGACCTTCGAACTTTTATCTCTTTCCCTCTTTTTTCAACTTTTTTCTTTCTCTCTCCTTACCAATGACCTCTAGCGGCATTTTCGAAACTAACAAGAGCGCGTTAAAAACCCCGCGAAAATTTGACCACGTACAAATTTTGTTCCCACGTTTTATTCCGATTTTTCTACGTTTTCACATATCTTTTTCTTCTTCTCGTTCTCGTTCTTGTTTTTATTCTTGTTCTTGTTCTTCTTTTCTTCCGTCTCTATTTTTTCTTGCAATATATTTTTATTTATCTTATATTTTCTAGTTACGTTGACATAATTAAATTCGTCTCGTTTGTAAATACAATTTTTCCAAGATCGTAATAATCTTTCTTTGATTAGCAGGTGGTTTAGCAGGTGTATGGGAATACGAAGATAATATTGTATGAAATTTGTTCGAGAGAAAAAAAAAAAAAAAAAGAATTCATCGAATCAGTTCCGTACTTTGTTGTCTTTTGATCCTGTTCTTTGTCGTTTTTTTCTATTGTTGTTATTAACAATCGTTAATCTCTTTTTTTTGTTTGTATTTTTTATTATATAAATTCGATTATTGTTGTTGAAAAAAAAGAAACTTCTTTTTTGGTAGTTAAATTAATTCGGCTTACATGTAACTACGATTTATAAAAAATGTACAAAAATATTATGATCTTAATTTAAAAAACAAAAAAAAAAAAAAAAACAAAATAAGATAAAATGTTTACAGGTGAATTACAGCAAACGTTCATTAATCGTAAATGTGTCAATAATGAAATTTCAAAGTTTGACTAATCTTACAGGAGACTGTCTGCGGCAGACTTGTCGTCGTTCGCAAAATCATTATGTTTCATTATTTTTTCTTTTTATTTTCCTTTAAAAAAAAAAAAAACAAAATAATGAGTCAATACATACATACATGTAACACAAAAGAAAAATGCAATAAACATTATTGTGTGACCGTTATCCATTAGCTTTATCGATATATCTTCTTCGGACCTATTTCCACTTATTTCATGTCTATTACTATTTTTATTTTATTTTTCTCTAACGACGGTAGGTAGTTAAAAAATAAAAAAAAAAAGGGAAACATTCGTCGCAAACGAGAATGAAGTTTATGGATTCGAAAGCACCAATCATCAATCTATCGCATAAATATTTTAATTAATTACAAATCTATTTTATTTAACAACAAATTTTTCGTAGAATATGCTTTTCTTTTTATCTGTTCAAAGTGATCGTATTTTCAAGCTTCATACGCTTATGTTTTTAATTATGTACAGCATATCGATTTACGATTAGCATATATCACCTGTTAGGATCATGCTCAATTCGAAAAGTCAAATGATTCTATTTGTGATTGTTAAAACTTTTTATAATGATTCTTTATTTATCGTGTGTTATTTTCAAAAATCATTTTATTCTTATCTCTTATAATGTTTTTCCCTTATCACGTATATTACAACAAAATTCATTAACGGAGATATTTCTTTTTTTTCTTTCTTATTGTTTATTAGATTAAATCACAAGTACGCGATTGTTATCATAGATCATTGCAATGTGTCGCATTGTGCTAATGGTAAGAGCTGGTTGCATGCATTCACACGCTTGTACGATGGGTTGCCTAGCGTTAAGGGGGGAGAAAATTGGCATTAATCGTTTACTTGACTTTTACCCATTTTAAAGATTGAAAATTAATAACATTTCTAGTTAGATCCGCACCATACCGGTTTCATGATCTATATGTTTAGAATATGAGGGAGAAAAAAAGGAAAGGAAAAAGAAAAAAAAAAGAATTACAAAAGAAAAATAGGATAGGAAAAAGAACAGAAAAAAAAGCGATGCACAATAGGTTACAAAGTTATCTGATCTTTTTTTCCTTTTTTGACGCATTTGTTTCTCCGAGAATGAAACTTATCGTTGAATACATACACACTTCTCTTAGCGAGTTATTATGCTGCTTCTTCTTCAACACATAATAAATCAAAGACCGGTGCATTGGTAGACATATTGTTCGTTTCGTTAAAGATTGAGTATGCAAGCAAAACGGGTCTTAAGTCTTTTTGTTCGGTGATTAGTCAACTAACAAGGGATCATAAATGGCTGCAATTTTCGATATTCCAAATACATATATAGAGTAAGAGAACAGGAGACTAGTTCGTAGATATTCGGCTTCTCTAAAATTTTCTAACGGAATCTTTATCAGTTAGATCGCGACAATTGTTAGACACGGATAGGATTTTTCCTATAATACTGAAAATCATTTGAATCCATCTTTTAACGACAAATATATATATATAAAAATATATATATTTTAAAATAATTTGAAAAAATAAAAAAATATTATACTCGAAGATGAGGTCAGTGCAACCAACTCATGATTACGTTGTTGACTGTCATGGACGCAGCGCTAAAATGCTTCAAGGGCCACAAGCATCTACGTCGCTGGTACGTCATCAATGTTGCTCTAATGTCTAAATCAAATTTACCCCGCTTCTTCAGCGTATAGAAATTCATTCGACTAGTTCATCGTTCTGCTGTGATAATGAATGTAGTATATATATACATATAATTTATATTAAAAAAAAAAAAAAAGAAAAAGACAGGGATAATTTAATAATAGAAAACCAGAGAAAAAGGAAGCAAATAAAATTAAAAATGATTTAACATTGTCATTGGTATCAAGGTTAAATATTGCAATTTATTCTTGAAAAGATTCAAGTTCAAAGTTTTTCTTATAAGAAAATATTATATTTATCATGGATAGGGGGTTTTTTTTTATAAAGAAAATCGATTTTTCTTTCTCTATTTATGATATAAAAATGATAAAAAAAAAAAAAGAAGAAAAATAATATGCACGATGGACTGCAGTATGGATGCAAACTAGAACCATTGTAGCCTGCACACAGGGTGTAGTACATTATATTTTCCAGTTTTTATTTGTTCTGCATTTTTATTTCAATTATTCGTTCTTTTTCTTTTTCTTTTTTCAAATGATTTACCTCGATGGAACCTTGGCTTGTTAAGATAAAAGCAATTATACCATCATCACCATCCATTCGTCACTTTTGCCTTGCTACGAAACACGCGAGATTTCGTGTCAACAATTTGTTTTTTTCTTTTTTTTAAGGTCATTATAAATTCACGACAAATTCCGTTTCTACGGGAGGGGGGAAAGAAAAAAGAAAAAATTGCACTCGAAGTATGCCGAGTTTTAAAACGAGTTTGCATGCTTAAAGAATTGAAATTAATAAGAATGAAATTATCCTAGTAAAGTAAATCGTAAATTACGAATTCTTTACACATCGATAGTAGTAGTTCGTTGTATTCTTGCATGTCAATAATTTTTTTTCTTTTTTTTTTTATTTAAGAATATTACCCACAGTAGCACGATTAAAATTAATTCGTATTTGATAAATTCAATCCGTCTACACTTTTTAATAACACTTGTATGTACATAATTGTAACATATGTAAATACATATGTTGGTATATACGTCGCGAATTATAATTGGACGTTTTATTTTTATCAACCATTTGCTCAAATTTGTTTCAGATATTTCCGATATTCTCATTCTATATTTAGAAATATGAATAAATATAAATTAATTAAAATTTAAACGCGCACGTTTTTAAACATAAATCATTTCAATTCTTATCAACAATATCCAAATAAATTGAAATACTTTTTAACTCTTTCTATATATTATAATTCAATTATCCTTTTCGGATTCGAGATGAATGAATGAAAAATTACTTCCTTTTCTTTTTTTATAAAGAAGAGATATCATTAGAAAATCTAATTTCTTAAAAAACGAATCGGCCTCGTAATACTTTTGAAATTATCACTAAATAAAAAAACAACAAATTATTTTAAAAATTATCTCTATAACAAATATATACTCTGTTTTTAAGATAAATATTTCTAAAAATTTATAAAAACTTAGTAAAGAAAAAAGAACAAAAAAAATATATTAAATTAAGAAATAATTTTACAGATGAAATAAATAAAATGCAGTATAACAAAAAAAAAAAAAAAAAAAAAAAAAAAAAAAAAA
>NW_014569757.1:105799-113323 GCF_001313835.1 Polistes canadensis | reverse complement strand
TTAAGTACTTATTTGATTTCATGTGATATCGGACGAGAATAAATCGTGTAAAAATAATTAGTTGTTTTTTTTTTTTTCTTCATAATAACAGACATTAATTGACAGTTCGTTTCCGGTAAAATATTTTTTTGCTCACATAAAACCATAAGTATATTGTATTTATGATTTATTCGCGCATGATCCATCTTGATCATGCCTAATTCTTCGAAATGATTTCTAACACAGTTCATATTGTTGTTCGTTTTTTAGAAATAATTCTATATACATATAAATCAATTTAAAAAGAGCTATTTAGTTTCTAACGAAAATAATCAACCATTATGAGATTTTTATTTATTTTTTATTACATATAAACGCTATATATGTATATATATCACGGCGTGAAAGTAGTTGATGTATTATTTACAGATTTTATAACCAATTTACTAGTTCATACCCGTCAACCGAGATAAGCAAAGATATTACCTTGACTCTTTAACTTGTCTAACAAGTTTCATATTTATTTAGAAAGTCTCCTATGAAATATAGTGTATTATAGATAAATTAATACTATTAATACTATTATATTTTTCCCTTGTCAAAAATTACGTCATAGATAAGACAAAGCTCAATTGTATTTATAAAGAAAATTACAAACATACGATGAAACAATTTTTCATATTTTTATATCATATTAATAATTCCAAAAAGAACTTAATTTGTATGTTTGCAATTCCTATTATTATTTTTATCAAATCCAAATTAAAAGTATAGAATAAAAATAAATGAGACAACAAAGCATACACACACACATGAAATGATGAAGGTTTTTATATTAATAATAACTTTACTTATATATAAAAGCATAAAAAATATAGGCCGATCTGACGCAATATTTGTCAATGTTTACAATCAGACAAGAAACGCGCGAGTTTTAAATCACGATTTATTTACTACGGTCTATCGATCATCGATTATCGATTATCCATTGATTCGTATAAAAGCGAATACTTATCCCTCTATTAATTCGACCTTCGTACGATGATAACTTCGAACGATGCATTCTACGATCAAAGACGTAATTTATCCAAAAATTTAATATTTATCGTGGTTACTATTTCGATCAATATAAAGACAGACAGACAGACAGACAGATAATTAATATGCAAAAATGAAACCACGTTATTTAGATAACACTATCATTAACATAAAGGATTGATATAGCCATTATTACTTGAAAAAGCAATCAAGGTGGTTACTCGAGCTTGATCGGCAAATGATCAAACACGAGAAATCGTCTCGTTCTGTAATTAATTTCATCGTACTTACGCGTGTACGATAAAAAAAAAAAAAATAAGAAAAAAAAAAATATGAATAAACATAAGATCGATGAGTATTTTTAGATGATATTATCGGAACGATTCATTTTATTTTAACGAACGTTTTTCTTTTTCTTCTTTTTCTTTTTTCTTTTTTTTTAAATCAAACGTACATTCATTTTCGAATCACTGCGCGTAAAGACGCGTTGTTTTTAATACGAAACGTTGTTTTTTTCAATATATTATTTGTATGAATATTAAAATGGCAAGTGACAAAAAAAAAATTCATTTCGAATCATTGGACGCGTCACACAGATGTTTACGTGTGTAGTTGCTTTTTTTTTTGTAATAAAGTATCTATTTTTTTTTTTAGGTATGCGAATGTTTTAAAATGTAAACACCAAATTTATTTCGAATCACTGGAGCTTTTTGCCTGTTTACAATATGATTTTTTTTTTCTTTTTTTTTTTACATTGAAATAAAAACAGTGATTTGAAATTATTCCGTAAATATATATTGATATAACCGTAACCATCATTTAATGAACTATTCGTTAAACAATTATACGATTGAATCTTTATATTATCATTTGAAACAACAGCCGTGAATCATTGAATAAATATTTCGTAGACTCGATTGTAAATTTTATCCCATGTAATATATATATATATATATATAATTACTAAACTATTTCGAACGGATAGAAACATATTTATCTTATTTATTGCTTTACAATTAATTTTGAAATGGTACGAAAAGTGAGAAAAAAAATTTTATATAATTTTCACGACGATAAAATAGCGTTTAATGATGTCAATTATTATTACAAATGATAATTAAATAATTTATACGACATAGTTTTTATACATATATTCCATAGCATCGAATGAATAAATGGGGGCCGATATAAAAAAAAAAAAAAAAAAGAGCAGCCATATTGACATCTATATCTTATTACTTTCGAGAAATCTATCAAGAAATAAACACAATTGTGGCAATGTGTTATCCACGTGATCACTTTGCTCCTCTCTGCGTGATTAACACTCTATAACCTAATTATTTTTCCTCTTTCTTTTTTTTTTTTTGGGAGGGTATTAGAAATAAAAACATTTTCCTGACAAATTTTTCTTGCCTTTTCACGTGGGGAATATATCAGCATTAAAAAAAAACAAAAAGATCCTACAAATAAAATGTCAACCTCGAAAGAATATGGAAACCTTTTATTAAATACAAACAAGAACAAAAATTAATTCAATATTTTCCCTTTTGAAATCGAATAGCCCTAATTAAGAAAAATTTGAAACGTCTTAAATTCTTGACACTTTTTATATTATGCTATATAAACTATAACTTCTAATTAATTACTATTAGTTTTCTCAAATTTATGCTTTGAAACTTATCCTTAAAAGTTTTGGGGGTTTTAACAACGTGACGAATTATCATATATTAATTATTATAATCTATAGGCTATGTATAATAATAAGAAACAGAAAATACGAGAACAAACAATCTGCGAAAGTATAAGATTCAAAGTTTAGTTACAAAGATCGTTAAAAGGTTATCAATGGCCGGGCTAAAAGTCATCTAATCTTAAAAAGTAAGCATTTATTCTTTGCTTATTTGCTTCGTCATTGCATGTTAGTAGTTGATAATAGACATCAATTTCATATCCCCACTTTGTTTTTCTTTCTTTTTCTATTTCATTTTGTCTCTTGTTTCCCTCTTTTATAATAAAATTCTTGATAAAGCTTTAGTATATAAATACTGAAACATTGAACATCCAACCCCTCAATAAAGTACTTGTTCATTGAATGCACACACCCAAAATTCAATCCACTTTCCTTAGTTTCTTTCTTGAAAGTTCCCTCGTCGTGTAATAAAAACGAATTCAAGGTAATTAAATTCCATTAAAACAAAAATTGTGAATTATTCAAAAAAGAACAAAAGATTTGATTGAAAAGTGTTTTTGAAAACATCTAATTTTGGATCTCTCGTTATCTAGAATCTGAACATTTAGGAAAACGTTAGAAAGGTATTTAAATACTTCATATTGTTAAATTTTATTGCCGAGGTTTATTTGGATTTTATTTCCAAAAATTGTGAATCATATTCAAACAAACAAAAATGTTTTAAATAATCTTTTTTTTTTGAAT
Organism: Polistes canadensis; assembly: GCF_001313835.1. Taxonomy (NCBI): domain Eukaryota; kingdom Metazoa; phylum Arthropoda; class Insecta; order Hymenoptera; family Vespidae; genus Polistes; species Polistes canadensis. The sequence goes on along the minus strand of NW_014569757.1, from coordinate 109,872 downwards.
AGAAACATTAAGGGTAATAATATTGTTAAAAATATGTATATTTCACGGCATGTGTTCTTATTTCTTTATTATATAAAAGAAAAAAAGAAGAAAAATATATATTTCAGCAAATTCATGAGATCTTTTTTGCAATTTTTTTTTTTTTTCGTGAGGGTATTCTTATTTCATGAAGATTTTTTTTTTCTTTTTTTTTTTTTTTTAACGTACATTGTTATGTAATGTCCAATTTTATATAAATCTGTTTACATCGTATAAACCGTTAAGCGTGAGAGTTTATCACAAAATGAAGGAAAGAGTTCAAGTCCAGTACTGTCCAGTACAATCAATTTCTTCTAGTTCTTTCCAGTTTTAACTACATCGGGATACACAAATAATAATAATAATAATTCTTTCATTCCCGATATGTGCGTAATAAAATCAATGAAATTAATTTGAATATGTCCAATATTAATCCTACGAGTATATCTGTGGTGCATGATAAAAAGATTTTAACTGTAATCTCGTCAAAATGAAAAAAAAAGAAAAAGAAAAAAAGAAAGATAGAAATAATATTACACGAAAATTCAACATTAATAAATTTTTTTTAGAAAAGAGGGATAATTTTCTTTTATTATTATTATCCCTCAAATGACTATACAATTACACACAATTATATTATTCCTTTAGTAAAACACATTAGTTGTTAACAATTAAGACAATAAATAAGACGAATTTATAAATTTAGCATTAATTTCCAAACAATTATCTATGATTGTATCTTCCATTATGAGAAACATGCCACTGTTATTATCGAGATTCGTCGTCATTATTATTTTTGTTAATCCTTATATCATTTATATTAATTAAATTATAATTTTTGTTTTTTTTTTCTTATATATTTCACAGGAGCGGAGTGTTTTACCAAATTATTATACGAGAGTACCGTCTATTGCGAGATCATCAACAACAAGTTCAGGCATAACATTAGATTGTGCTTCGAACGCAACACTCGCAACAAACGCAAGCCCTTTCAACAGTCAAACAGCCCTTCTGGTGGAGAAGAAACAATCACCGAGTGGTAGCAACAGTGCATCAACCAATCATTATTATGTCGAAAATCTAAGAAACAATCATCAACTTTTCAACAATCAACAATCGCAGAAAACCCTTGCTAGTTCAAGGATTTATGATCCTTTAAACAAGGGTCTCGACGTTGATTACAAACAATTAGATCCGTTGTTAGCCAAGGATCTTCACGAGCCTACGATAAAAGGACTAATGAATATCAATCAGGAAGAAAAGGATAAAGATGCGACGCAGGAAGTCGAACATTTACCCCCATCACAATTTCAAAAGGATCAAGAATTATCACCGAAACGATTTATCAGACAGGTAAGTTTGTATATAATGTTGTGCACGTTATTATTAATCTGTTATTTATTCGGTCTGTATTTTGTAACATTATTAATCAATATTTATAATAAAATAACGATTGGATATTAATTTATTATGATCACAGAAGTTATATTTAAATATTTTATATATTAAATTATTTCATTTTTTTCTTTTTTAAAATAGATAATTAATATTGTTCAATATTTTTTTGTTATCAATATATGTGTAATCAGATATCAGTAGATAATATTATAAAATATTATTCTGTTATAATATTTGAGCATAGATTATATATTCGTATATATTTTGTATCAATAGATAACCCTAAACCAACTTTGCCCTTATTACAAAAATTGGCCAATTTTTATCAAGTCCATTTATTGTGGGTCAACAGGCTATAAATTAAATAAATATTTATTTATCTATCTATATGTACAATGTGACCATCTATTTAAATTACATTAAAATGTATATTTATATTAACAAAAATATTTATATATACTGATCATTTATTATGTACAAAATACCGACCAAATAGATAGAACTTTTAATGTTATGTAATATTTCAATTATTCTGATATATGTATAGTTTTATTTTTTATTGTTTTTTTTTGTCTTTTTTTAAGTAGAAATGATCTAAGCATTTTTTTTATCGCGTAGAAAAAAAAAAGAATATTATTTATAATTGATCACACTATATTGTTCCGATTAGCTAATGTTCTATGTTATCATTAATTTCTCCTTCAGAAGATAACGAAATTTTAGACTTAACCTCGTTTGAAAATGAAACAAAGAAACCAAATAATTAAGGACATAAATGAAATTTAACGTTTCCTTTTTTAAAAAAAAAAAAAAAAAAAAAAAAAAAGAATAAAAACCTAATCGATATTTATATTTATTTGATTCTTTGAAGCCTTCTAGAGATATATTAGTTGTAGTTAGGGGGTGTTCATGTGCGTATCAATTCTTATTTTGTATCTCTGCAGTTTGTGTATATATATATATATACCTAAATATTGTTTTACCATATACGCGAATATTAATTTTCTTCAATATTATAAATTCGTCAAATTAATTAGTTTTCTTTTCTTTTTTCTTCATTTTTAAATAAAATTATAAATTCATTTTTTTTTGGGAGGGGGTGGGGGGAGGGGGGTTTTCTTTGTTAATGATATAACGATATATATATATATGTATAAAAAAAATACGTGTGTGCAAATTAAAATATTGATAACGGTTTACTGATTAATGTACTATTAACCTTTCTGCTCTGGTGCACTTATGAATTAATGTGTTTGGTGCTGACGTACTAAACGCTTATGAATTATGATGCTTGATATGATATTCGTATTTGATCGTCAATATTTCGATGACGTATATGTATACATGTGTTCTTCGTATCTCATTGCGAGTGTCCACTATTTGATGGCGTATAAACACTTCTGAACAAAATTATTAACAGAAATTACATTATTTTTACAGCATACTCGTTAGAATAAATCTTTAAAAGAAAAAAATTCTATATTGAATTTATTTATTTAATTTACCAAGAGAATCTAAAATATTAATATATTGTAAATTACGAAACTTATATTGGTATAAACTTAAAATAAAATAATAGGAAGCATAATATAAAGTTCTATTTCTAATTTAAAAGAACAAAATTATTTTTAATTATTAAAGAGGTTTCCTTTTGTTTTTTTTAATTATACATCTATATTTAATCTCTTAATAATTTATAACATATACACAAATTTTTAAAACTCGAGATATATACATGAAGAAAAATAAACGTATTTTTTTTTAAATTTACGAAAAATGTTGTATAAAATTTGAGCCATCAGATATTTTTGTTCCACGCTTTTTGTTCGAAATTAATAAGACCGATCGTTAAAAATGTTCCGCGTTTTTTTTTTTTCAATTAATTTTCATTTTATGTACAACTGTGGACAAATATAAAAAAAAGACAAATAATAATAATAATGATTAAAAAAAAAGATACATAGATAATTCGATAGGAGTTAAATGCGAAGAGAAAAATCGAATAACTTCAAGTAGTACGAACGTTAATGTGACCCGCCAATGATACATAACGTCTCAGAAGAGAGTTAGGAATTTCCAACAATGTTAATGCTTTTAAATTAGCATTTTATGGATCTTATATATCACGGTCATTCGGTATATAAAAAAAAAAAAAAGAAAAGAAGACAAAATATTTAACATATTCCCAACTAACGATAAACATTTGCAAATTGTACCAATAACGTAATAGTTTTCATAGTTTTCGCGGCATGTTTGTTGTCTTTGAAATAATATCCCCCATTAATCCTTTAGCGATCTCGTACTATTCAACGTCAAAGTTTCAAGGATGCCCGCACACAATCCTTGATCCATTTTTTCATTTACTTATTCAACTTCTCGCATAGATAGATAGAACGACACACGAGGTTGTTGCAAACACTAAAGTTCATAAAACAAAAATTATGCGATAAACGACGATATTAATAAATAAAAATCAATTTAAAGAAAAAGGAAAAAGAAAAAAAAAAGATATAATATTGCACGCGAAAATAAATGAACAAGATTTTTTCGTTACTTTCTATCTTTTTTCTTATCTTAATTTGATTCGTGTTTTATCTAACGATTAATAAAAGTATGTATGTATTGAATAGAAAAGACGAAAAAATAATTATAAATAG
>NW_014569757.1:93059-105029 GCF_001313835.1 Polistes canadensis | reverse complement strand
ATAAATCTTATCGATAAGTTTTCGTTTATATAATTTTGTTCAAATATTTCAAGATACACAATAGATAGTTAATTAATTATCCTATTTTGTGTAAATCGCGGAATATCTTGGTATATAGAATAGTACCTAAAACAATAATAATGAAAAAAAAAAAAAAAAAAAAAAAGAAAAAAAGTTTTATAATAATTAAACTCAATACGTGACATTTATCGTTAGATCGATAGAATATACTTCTACTTCCACATTTTCAATCACAAAAAAAAGAAACAATAAAAAGAGAGGAAAAAAAAGAAAGAAGAAAAAAATGGAAAAAAATTGATGATGATCCTACGTTAAGGACGATTCATACGAATGATTGTATAAATCGTGAATCGAGTTAATTTTAACGAGTACATACTTATACTTACGTCTAACTTGTTAAACATCGCGAACGGAACGCGACAGACCTTGCAGTGACTTATTGTAAAAGAGAAGGGATGGGTTGCCCCCCCATGAGAGCATATTGCCTCTATATAAACGAGGAGAACCACCCGGCAATCCATGAGTGTCAATAGCTTATATTATACCGTTGACACCGATAACTTCCGTTCGAATAGTAGTAATATTCTAACTTGATTCTTTTGAATCACCGACAAACTTCAACAAAGTTTTTTCATTTCGTCTGAAGTGTGTTAATGATTTTTACATTCGGAGATTTTAGTGATATATTTTTATATCGTTTAAATTTTTTTTAATATTATTATTATTATTATTATTGTTATTATTTTTATTATCTCTTTATTATTATTATTATTATTACAACTGCAAATAAGAAAATACGTGTGTATTTATTTAACGAGTCGACTTATTGTAAATATTTCGATTTTAAACCTGGAAGAGAAATTGAATAACCATAACCATGAAGATTTTAATGCGAGCAGATACTCATATTAACATAGAAGTGCCGGGAAACAAACCAGCACCTAAAGCATGTTTTACTCAGGTACGAGAAAATAGGAAATGATAATAGTGATGAGATTATGATGTTGATGATGATCTCGAGATTGATAAAAGGAACTTATCGTTTGCAACATCCTTAGATGATCATTATAATCCTCATTTATATACGCGAGAAGGAAGTTACGAAGTATTATGAACAATTTACTTTCTAATGTGTTTTTTTTTTAGTGTTTTGTCTTCATCGATCGTACCGTTAACGATCGCGAATCTAAAAAAAAAAAAAAAAAGCAGAAATAAATTAAAATGAATTGACAAAAAGAAAAGTAAAAGAAAACTGACAGAAACGTTAACTCTAAGTGTACACTCGCGCGTGTATATGCATTCGTGCTGTGTATATATATATGTGTGTGTGTGGATGTGAATGATTCATATATAGAACAAAATAAATATTATTTCATTTGTGTTTTTAAAGGTATTGGCAGCCTTAACACTTTCATTGGGTTCCCTCGTTGTGGGTTTTGCCTCTTCCTATACGTCGCCAGCCCTTGTTTCTATGCAAAGCAATGCAACTGATACAAACTTTGAGGTTACCAAACAAATGGTGAGTACTAATGTCATTTTCTTCTCATTTTTTATTATTACATAGTCATTTCATTCGATTATTATTATAATTATCAGTCTATCTCAACAAGTACGCATTATACATTGAACGATTAATGTATGAATGTAAAACAATCATAGTAGCTCTAATTTTTCATTATTCTTTTATAAAAAGAAACTCTTAGAAAACGTTAAAAATTGTATTATTTCAAGGAACTTAAAAAAAAAAAAAAAGTAAAAAGGGGGAGGTGGTGGAGGAAGAAAGAATAATTTCATATAAAAAAAAAAAATATTTCTAAGCGTACGTGCTGCGATAAAAACTTTTTTAATAACATATTTTTCGTCGAAATACAACTTACATTAAGCATTATCCTACGTTCGTAAACGTCCAACACTCAAGGTTGTCGAATATATATTACCGGCACGGATGTTTTCGCATATTTCCCTGATTACAACATTTTTTTTTGAATGATAATACATTAATAATGGATCGTGGAAAATTAATTCATGAAGAATTTGAAGTTAATACGAGTACATACGCATTTTATTAGTTCGAATATCAAGTAACGATAACCGTGATCAATTTAAATTTAATCGTTTCAAGAAAAATAAAGCAAACCACTAAACGTACAAATTTTGGAAAATAAAAAGTTTTAACGGTATACTAGTGAAAGATTAAGTATTATTTAAAAAAGAAGAAAAAAAAAAAAAAAGAATTCGGTTTACTCATACATTTTCTCTTAATAAAATTAAAACTACTGTTTGCTAATTTGTTTAACGTAAGCAACACTTGCGTTTACTGATACGGAATTGATCGATTTATACCTAAGCAATCTATTCCATACGAAACGTGTGGTGCAATCGGGAATCATTCTAAATTCGATACTGATGAGTTACGATTACAAGCAATATATATTTATTATATTGGGTTTGACCAATTTAATTTATTATAGTAAATAATACTAATATTTTTTAATGAATATCTTTGATATTTAATAACTAAATAAATAATAATTTATTCTACTTTTTTTTTTTTTTTTATTAAGATATTTTTCTCACACTTTATTTATATAAATAAAAGCAAAATATGTTTAAATAAAAATATATTTTAATATCTTATCGTTAGAGTATAGTATTGTTTTATTGCAAAAATATCTCGTTTGGTATTTCATAATAGTTAAGTATTTTGTGTGTGTGTTTACTGAAATACTTCATAGTATTTAATATTTAAATAAACAAGAGTTGTATTTTTTATAATGGAGATTCCAATATTGCTTATTGGTCAACTCAATATATATCGATATAATTTTTCTTCAAGATTATTAACAAGACGAATGATTTGTTACGCTTGGAGAACCTTATAGAGAACTCCAAAAGGTATAATACATATAATCTTCAATATTAGAAAGGTCAATAGATGATTAAAAATTTAACCTTAAGTGCGTCATTGGTGCGTGGTCAGGGGCGCGATGGCCTGATTACAATTCGATTGGTCGAACGAATGTTGAACCTCGCTGATGTCCAACCGGATTGGTCAAATCGATGGACACGCCAAAGCCGATGATGACTATTTGCAATGAACAATGACACCGCGAGTTAACTTCTACGCTCACGTCTTTTACAATTACAAATTATTTTTTTGCGTGTTCGCGATTATCTCTCGAAATAAATTATTGACTTGACTTATTACAATAAATAATATATATATATATATATATATCAAACTTTTTAATAATTAATTAATTTCAAAAATATTATATTAACATTATTTCAAGATATAATAATTATACTCTAATTATATATAATTATATAACTATACTAAATTTTTATTACGATACCACAAATGCAATAAAGACTTATTAAAGATAAATACTAAGATTATTAATTGAAATATAATTGATCAAGTATATTCTCTGATATTACTTATCAGCCAATCCGATGAATTGTTTAATGACACTTTTAAATTATTTTATCTCACTTCGAGCTTCAAAATCATCCTGTTACCTTTTTTAATTTAAAAACAAACAAAAATCGAATTAAGAATGGCAATGACTTGTAATAAATAATCTCAAGGGATTGCTTCCTTGACCCCTCTTCTTTCGGCTTCATTTAAATTCGAAGGACGATATAACGATTGTAGATATCCTATACTCTTCGTCATCTCACGTGCGTACGTGACTATTTTATCTTACAACGCAACGACAAATCTAACGCACAAATATTTCTTATGTGCGTTACGACCTGAATCCTCATATTATAATGTGAATGACCATTTTAAATAAATGATCTCGGTATTTTCAAACACACGAATATAACTAATCAATATTTGTCATTGTGACATTTTACAGGGTATGTGGATTGGATCGATCATGCCACTGAGTGCACTTATCGGTGGTATAGCTGGTGGTCCATTCATTGAATATTTAGGAAGAAGAAATACTATTCTTGGAACTGCTGTGCCGTTTATCGTAGGTAAATATTTCGAATTGCATTATATTCTTTAATATTTTCGTATTATTTCTTTTTTTTTTTTGGGGGGAAAAATTTGTTTATCCGGTAACCCGGAAATAATTGTGTTATAGAATATTACAATCTTAATTCCGCGCTGTGAAATAAGATGTTTAAAAAGAACAAACATTCGTTACGTATATATATATATATATATATATATTATGATTTGTATAATATAATATATACTTTAAAAAATTCATCAATGATAAAACTCGCACATCGATGAATTATTTCTCCTCGGCACACTGTCGTGAATAATTAAATCATTTCATTCGTATTACTTCTTTAACCTCGCTTACTTAATTAAAAAAATTAAGACTTAATTAAATATTTATTTATATAAAATCGTGATAGATATCGATTAGAAACCTTGATATTTTTTCGCAATTTGTCGCCACTTAATAAACAAAGTAAATAACTTGTTTCTTTGTCAGAAAAAAAAAAATTCTCCTCTATCTCGTTTCCATTATTCTATTTTACTTTTTTTTTTTTTATTAATATAATTTCTTTTTTTTTCTTTTTTATTAATATAAAAAGATTTACGTTCAGCTACGGGAGGCCTTGAAATGAAAAGATTAAACAATTCAGTATATTTATAATGATTCGAACGGTTTCTCGTTTACGTGCGTATATATAGTTAACATTATCGCTCCCACGTGCAAAGACATTTAATATGCGTAATAAATCTGCAAAGTTATGCTTACGATCATTTAAAAGATGTGGCACTTTGATAAAACAAACAGTATATCGCGTAGAATATGAAATAACGTAATATCTATCCGTTCATCCGTTAATTAATGTAAAGATTTTTTTTTCTTTTTCTTTCTAACTGTTATTATATCACATTTTTTCCTCCTACCCTTCTCCCCCATCCCCCATTTTAACTGTATCCATGCATAATAAAGTACGTTGTATTTGTAAATACATTACGTCAATTATCACGACATTTGTCACGTAATAACAACGTTCAGTTTATTTCCACACTAAATATACATTAAAATATAATTAATATTCTATTTGTTCTTTACTTTTTTTTTTCTCAGCCTGGGTTCTCATCGGTTTGGCTCAAAATATTCCAATGATACTTGCCGGACGTGCTATTTGCGGTTTTTGTGTAGGAATAACTACCCTATCACTTCCGGTTTACCTGGGTGAAACGATACAACCTGAAGTTCGTGGATCGTTAGGTTTATTGCCTACGGTCTTTGGTAATACCGGTAAGTTAAATAAATAAATTTAATTAAAATAAGTAATAAATTTTAACGCAACACACATTTTGATCTCTAACACATAAATGTAAAATTAATTCTTTTAACATTATTTATTCGAATTGTTCTTTCAGGTATTCTAACATGTTTCATAGCTGGCATGTATTTAAATTGGAGATATCTTGCGCTGCTCGGTAGTATTTTTCCAATACCATTCCTCATATTGATGTTCTTGATTCCCGAAACTCCAAGATGGTACATCTCAAAGGGTAAAACGAAACGCGCACGCAAATCTCTCCAATGGTTACGCGGTAAAAATGTAGATATTACCGAAGAATTGACAATGATCGAAGAATTACATGTAGAAAGCGAGAAAGATATGCAAAATGGATTATCAGAATTACTTAAACCAAGCCACGTCAAGCCCATTTTGATTTCATTGGGTCTGATGTTTTTCCAACAGATGTCTGGTATCAACGCTGTTATCTTTTACACCGTTCAAATATTCAAGGTTCGTATCTAATCGATCATATGTCCCTTGTATTATTAGTTTTTTGTTTTTTTTTTTTTTTTTTTTTATAACCATGAGATATGTATCTACTAATTTTCTTTTCTTTTTCTGTACACAGGATGCCGGTAGCACAGTCGATGAAAATATCTCGACCATAATCGTTGGTATCGTCAACTTTTTATCAACTTTCATCGCTGCAGTGGTGATCGATAAGCTTGGCAGAAAAATGCTTCTATATGCCAGTGGGATATCTATGTTCATAACACTTTTCACTCTTGGTTCCTATTTCTATGTAAAAATGAGTGATGCTGACGTATCCAATTTCGGATGGATACCATTGCTGAGCATGATCATTTACGTGATCGGTTTCTCATTAGGATTTGGTCCAATCCCATGGTTAATGATGGGTGAAATCCTACCAGCCAGAATTCGTGGTACAGCAGCTAGTATCGCCACGGCCTTCAACTGGACGTGTACATTCGTAGTTACAAAAACTTATGAAGACTTCAAAGAATTGACCGGCGCACACGGAACATTCTGGTTCTTCGGTATCATTTGTGCGCTAGGTGTAATTTTCGTTTATATATGGGTACCAGAAACACGTGGTAGGTCACTTGAAGAAATTGAAAAGAGATTCGCAGGACCAGTGAGAAGAATGAGCGCTGTAGCTAACTTGAAACCAACCCCAATGGGTGTCTAATTGTTTTTTCTTCTTCTTCTTCTTTCTAGTTTCTTTTTTTGTAAGTTTCTTATCCGTTTTATATTATCTATTATTATTCCTTTTTTTTTTTTTTTTTTAATGATGATCAATTTAGAATGTATAAGCTATTGACAAACAACTATCGCGCAAAAGCGATCCAAGCTTAAGCATGAGGTAAATGATCTTAGAATAATTCTTCTTGAGATGAAGCGTGATTGCTCTCTCTCTTTCTCTTTTTCTCTTTTTCTATTTTCTCTCTATCTATCTATCTATCTATCTCTTTATATGCCTTTCCTCGCATTTTTATTTTTCTTATAATTCTTCTGATAATTCCTCTTAATTAATTGTCGTTAATTATATACGAGTAATCGAAGGAGAAGGCACTAAGTGCACCCCCTTCGACTTGAACATTTTTTTGTTAATCATTGTAAGATTAATTCATTATCTTAATTCCGAAGATTTGTTCTCGTTACTAGCGAACATATTCGTTTTAAGAAAATGAGCAGTCTATTGTTTTCGAACAAGTCGATTAGTTAGAAATTTGTAACATGCGTAAAGTGGCGTGAAAGAAATCTGCTGTTGACTAGGTATATAGTATTTGTTTTTATTACTTTATAGTGTTGCAAGGTCTACCTCAAGATAGTTATTCTACGATTTATTTAAATATATTTTTAGAATAGAAATTTTCTATGAATGCAGAAATGCTCTAGAAGCATTTGATAAATGATATACGTTACAGAAGTATATCTATATTATGCATTCTATGCAAATGCACAAATAATAATTTTAAAATAAGTACTCATGGAAGGACGAATTGTCTCATTTAATGGCAATAAATTCTCAAATCAAATCAATGTATCCTTATGGTGCTCCATTAATGCGAGTTACCAACATTGTACATAGCCGTTAGCTTATATAAGCAAACATATGTATATAAGAATTAAAATATAAAATAGAATTAAAGGAATAGCAAATATATAGCAAATATATATATATTAAAGATATATATATATAGTTTGTAAAGAAGAAAAGTGGGTGAAATAGTAACAGAAAAATTCAAATAATTATTAAAATTAAAAAAAAAATTAGCGCAAAACCGTTTTAAGTAGATTATTATTGATCTTATTAAAATTGATATTTTAGAATAATTGCTATGTTAATATAAATGACGCAAAGTCTATTATACATAATCATGAGTTTGAATACATTTCATCTTTATAAGATGATCAGGGTGCTTAATTTTTTAATTATTCCAATGTACATTTATAACAATGTGAGTCCTAATTAAAGAGAATCTCATATGAGCAGAATACTATTGTACCTCACAATTATTTGCCACATGAACATTATGTAAAAAAACTTTGTATTTTAGGAACGAAAAATGTTATACTTGTTGAAATAACTATTTCAAAATGATTCCTTATTATCATTAACCGTAACAAAAAGTAAATAAAATGATTTTTGATAATTTAATACTCATGTTAAGTTTGTACAAAATATTAAAACAATTAATAGATAATGAAAAATATTTCTTTACATATTTAATCTTTTCTATGACTTCCTTTTCCTTAGAAAATAATTCCATCAATTCTTAAAATAATATTTCAGTTATTAGAGTAAATATTTCATATTATTAGATAAAATTTAACAAAATAATTTATATATAAAAAGCTACATATATATTAAAATTATGATTTTAACACTACATATACCATGACCAGTCAAAAGACCAATTATGAAATTTTTGGTACCATTTTTTACAAGTTATAGTGCTATTTGTTGAGTCAAGAATTCTTATCTCATATATTTCTTATCTCATTATATTTTTTGCTATATATATATATATCATAAAATATATAACTTTTTAAGGATGGGTCATTTGATCCGTTGTGGTAGAAATAGGTATACATAAAGCATCAGTATGTTTAGTGCGAAGTATAATAATATTCAATATAATATGTAAATAATAAACATCAGTAATATTGATATAATTTACCAAACACGACTCTAATCTACTTCTGTTTAAAAGGTAAAAGTATAACGCTATAACATTTTCTATTCTAAAGCTCAATAATTATCCATCGACAGTACAAATAATTGGATTTTACCCATACTAACAAATACATATATATTCAAAATGTATTTTCTATGAAACTACCACACAACATAAACTAAATGATTCATGAAAACAAAACATTTGTTTAAAACATTTCATATTCTTTATTCTAATTGTAATTTAAGACCGTATTTGAATGTGTAATTGACACATGAAAAGAAACAAAAATTAAAAAGGAAAATCAAATTGTTATACTAATAGTTATTAAAAAATAATTGTTAATAATATTTTAATATAATAATCTCTAAAATGAAAGAAGTAAAAATTTGAAAAAAAAAATACACTCACCCATAACCTGTACTCGACAAATGGCACATGTGTCACATTCGACATCCCAACTCCACATAGCCACGGCATTCCATTTCTTCAAAGTAAATAACTTGTCGTTTTTAACATTATCACCATCACCACGATCTCCTAAATCTTGATCTGTATCAGCCATAACTAATTTTTAGGTTAGAATCACTGAGAAACAGACAACACCGTAGTCAAAGCTGATCTGCTTCGTCTTATCATTCGATTCAAATCACGTGATTCAAGATGGCGCTCTTCGAGATATCGAATCTCGCAATATATTCGAATAATTAAATTTGTTTTCTTAAAATGTTTTGCTTAATGTTAACATTCTTAGTTAAAATACTATTTTTATAAAATGAAATTCTTTAAAAACATAATATCGGTATTTAATATAAATAAAAATTAATTAACGCAATATTTTATTTTTCTTTATAACTTGTTATTTTTTGTTCCCGCTATTTTTAAAACAAGGATATGTATATGCGAGTAAGTAATTTTATTAATTATGTACAATAATAATTGTTGCTTCGCAAGGTTCTTAAATTCGAATTTTAGTTGAAATGTATTTCAAACGGTTATTACAATACACTTGAAAATGAATCGATGAGCCAAAGGCTTAAATCTGATCGTCAATAATGATAAAACGAAAAAGATATTCATTAAACAGGTAATATACATAAATGTAATCGAAATATGATAAAACCAATAATGACACGTGCACCGATTGAATTTCCATTATATTCAGCATCAGAGGCATATAACACAAAGTACAATCAAACACAATGTACAGTTTAATACTTATTATGTATAAGATTTCATTTGAATTCTCTATTAGTACTTTTAATAGTAATGTTCGTCAAACACCATTCCACAATAAACTTCTTGATCACCCACAGTATCTTCTTCATAGTTCGCATACTTTCACATTTCTTTTATTTATTATATATATGTATACGTACGTAACTTTCGATTATAATTCTGTTTAGAAATTTAGAAAAAAAACAAATCAAAAGCATAAAATATATAAATCCACAACAAAATAAATCAATACGGATTCACAAGTTTCGAAGTTTTCAAAGTATTCTCATTTCGTCTCGAAAATACGAATCGAAAGAAAAGCGGAAAGCATTGAAAAATAAAAAAAACATATCCAACAAGAACAACAACAAATTTACTCCCATCATCTTTTCTTCGAGTTCTTTTATATTGTGAAAATTATTTCAAATAAAAATCGACAAAGAACACGTTAAACCGATTTTCGTAACTCGATGTAATTTAAAAACACTCTCAAAAATCAATTTCATTTTACATAACACGATACACTTCATTCACTTTGAACTTCCCAGTGACCGCACGTAGTATCTTCTTCCAAATATCTTCATTTACAATCTAATCGAATATCGTTTTTTTTTTTTTATTCTTTTATTTTATCTTCTTTATATGCAAAGAATTTATTCGTAAAAAGAATCCTTACGTTCGCACGTTGTTCGAAGGAAATGAAAGAGACAATTGGAACAACGATTGGCGATCACGATCATCAATCATATTTTATGTTAGTTATGTGAGATTTATAATTTGTCCGTATGAAAAAATACTACAAGACATACTCAATTAATTATTCTTTCTTTCACGAGGATATGAAATATGTATTCCAATAATATGAAGACGTATCGTGATCGTAAAAGTAAAGGTTTCTTTTCATTACATGATTTTTTTGTTCATTTATAACTGTGACTTATTACGCAACATATACACACAACATCGATTGAAATCATCGATGTATCGCTTACACATATATAGATATATATATATACATACATACGTACGTACATATATGTATATATATATATATATATATATATATATTACAAATGGCTTTTATCCGCAGTAGTTAATCACTATCTAGAGATACAAGCCTTTAAATTAAGACTCAAAAATAGATAAGAAAATAAGGAACAGCTTTTCGTGCGATAATGTTAAGAAAAATTGTTAAATCTCTATAAAAGATAAAATAATTTCATCTCTATACGTCGAGTTGTATGTGTCACAATTATGAATCTTCCTCTCACGATTATCATATTGTTTTTCTTTTTTTGTTTACAAACTCATTTCTGGTATGTGTACACACATACAAACACACACACATATACACGCATGCACGCCACGCACGCACGTACACGTAACATTCGCAATATGTTTAATCAAAACTTTCTTGAATGCATACTAAGTAACAGTAAAGGTGCATTTTACGTTCATGTGGACGTCATTTAATAAAAAGAAGTATTTGCATTGAACAAATACTTGAAAGTATGTCAAGTATGTTGTATACAATAAATAGTACTCGCTGCACTTATTGTTGTCCCTTCTCATTCACTCTTTCTCTTTCTTCCTCTTTTTCTTCCTTTATTTTTTTTTTTTATTCACTCACTCTTTTTTTTTAAAGAAACTTCTTTTCGCTTAAAAACAAATTAATTATCGAGGTGTTAAAAGCCCAAAAAAAACTGTATATCTCTTCATTTGTCTCTTATAATATTATTCCATCAACCTTTTTTTTCTTACTAGTCAAAGAATATATGTATTATGCACACTTGTTTCTATGCACTTTGCACATATACACGCATAAAAACGTTAGAGAAGTCTTCGAACATGTACACATATTTATGCAAGTGTATGCGATAGGCATTGTCGCTTGAAGAAGAACAAGTTAAATCCAGATATAGAAGTCGTGTAATCGGAGGAAATTTATCTCATCTTTCTAGTTTGTTTATTATTTATTTATTTATTTATTCATTTGTTTGTTTAATTTCTTTTCTTACTTTTTTTTTTTTCTTTTAAGCTTTTTTTTTTTCTTTTTCAAAATTTTCCAAAGTGTTTTACTTTTTATCGGAGAAAACGAAAACACATACCTCGAGCACATTCATCAAGATTACGTTTTTTCTCGAGGCTATAAATGTAATTGGACGCTGCTCGAATTTCGATCTTTTAGAAATTCGTTGTAGAATTCACGTTAAAGTATATTTTCGGGAACATTAATAAAATATGTTTATTTTATTTTATTTTTTCTTTTTTTTTTTTTTTTTTTTTTTTT
>NW_014569757.1:68455-92454 GCF_001313835.1 Polistes canadensis | reverse complement strand
TCTCTCTCTCTCTCTCTCTTCCTAATCTTAAAATGTGAGGAATTCACACGTATGCTACAGGATACATACCTTTTACTGACACATAATACTGGAAATAAAAAAAAAAAACTAAAAAAAAAATAAAAAGATTATAGATATCTATTATAATTTGCGAAAAATAATATATATATGTAATTCCGTTTATATATGACATAAACATCTTTGGACCAACTCTTGTTTGGTGTATCAAATCGTTACAAAAAAGTCTTGCTTCGTTCTAACGATAAGCCTCATCACGTTAGTTTTAATTAATCAGTTTTATCATAATATATATATATACTCGATTTCAAATTGAGTCTCTTTGTTTTGAGCCACATTCTATATTACTTGTCCGGTTTATATATACGTATATTCTTTCTTTGATTTATCCTTAAATACATCAGCGTTATTTTATTTATTTTGTTTTTAGCTAATTGTATGAAAACATTAGCTCTCATAGGATAATAATCCTTGATGATTTTGTTTTTTCTCCCATTGTTATTGTTCATAGATAAATTCGGTACGCAACTTCTTTTCTATCTTTCTATTATTGTAAATCTACTGTACTTTTACGTAGGCGTGTTATTTGCATTTAAAGAATGTGAAGTTTTACTTTTCTTTTTTTCTTTTCTTTTTTTTTATTTCTTTTCTTCTTTTTTTTGCTTCTTTTTTTTATTGAATAAATATAACTTTTCTATATCGATAACAACTACGCGAGAGATAGATAAAGTATAGAAATTATTGCGATACGTTTAGGAGGAATAAAAAAGAAAAAAAGCATAAATTTTTATGCGTAATCCTTTAAACGGCTATTCTAAGTGCATCGAACATTGAAAAGTTATTTGTAAACAATATTACATTAGACAGATAGATAAGAGAGATAATTAGTCTTTAAAAAGGTACTAGACAAAGTATAAGAAAAAATCAAATCACATACTATATATTTTACTAGTTTTTTCATTACTTTTTTTTTTCTCTTTTTTTGTTCACAAACTTACGCACGCTCGTATGCGTTTGTTAATGTTTTAATATATTTAAACATACATTTACGTAACTACATCACACATATATGCGCACATATACATGTATGCATTTATTTTTTAATTCTTAATCTTTTTTTTCTTCCTTGTTAAAGTTCCTTATATTCAATTTTTTTTTTTTACTGTATAGATTTTTCTCTTTTTTTTTTTTTTTTTTTTACTTGCGTTTCCCGTCTTCGAATTTTTATCCACATTTCTTGCACCCAAATAAAATTATAAAACAAAAAATAATAATAATAACGGCAAACTTATTGCAAGGTAAAGGGTTATTATAAGAGAAAATTAAAAGAAAAGAAAGAAACAAACAAAACCATGCGTAAAAACTAGGATTGAGAGGTGAGAGGAGGGGTCCAATCATCTCGACATATCATTAATTGCTCAATGATAGGAAGCATTGTTTGATTCTAGCATTTATAATATTTCTTTTGTAAACTTGTATCGAATGTATCTGTAGAATTATATACGTCTCATGTAAATTCTGATTTATCAATTTTAACAGTCCTATTAAATCGAATATTGGAATAAGCACATATAGAATATTTCTGTATTATTAACTCATATTTTTTTTTTTCTTTTTCAGACATAATCATAAAAAACCCTTTCGATATTTTCTGTTTATTTTTGTTATTTTTGTTTTTATTGTTGCCGTATCTTTCTTCTAGAAAAAGCAATAAATTATTGCCCCTATTTCGTTATTTCCCTTGGCTTCGACATAATACTCACATGCGTACAAACAGTACTGTAATCGTTACTATTCTTAATTAATCATTATCATTATTATTATTAAGTATAGCTTAAAATGGAGTGATTAGAAGTTCAAGAACAAGGGCATGCTTCAGAGGAAGGAGAGTCAATATTGACATAATGATTGTATGTATGTATGTACTTACGTAATTACTACGATTCAATAAACAAATAAAAAATATGTTGAACTGCTTACAATATTTCTTATTATATTTTTAATAAATATATGTGCCGATCTGATTTTCAGTAGCAATATTTTTCATAATCCTTCTATGATAATTTTGATATTTGATATTAGAATGAATTTTATTCATTTTTAGCGAAAAAAGATTTTAAAAGGGGTTTTTGGTTTTTTATTATTTATTTATTTATTTTTTTTTTTTTTTTAGTTTTTTCTCCTTTTTTCTTTTAGATGGGCTGGTCAATGAAACTCAACCTTGATGCTACTGAAAACATCATGAAACTATTTTAACATGCCTTACGCGCACAGAGATACAAACTTTCTATTATTTTTTATTAGCGATAACACACGTAAATATGAAAAATCTAATCTTGTGATTGTGACTTAATTAATGATATATGCAAAATACATTGTGTGTGTATTTTTTTTTTTTTTTTTTATTGAAAACTATAATTTCATTGAAACCTAAATTAATTTATTTCAAGTTTTACAGTAAGACGTAACACTAAATTTAAACATATAGTTAGTATTAAAAAATCGCAAAAGAAATAATGTATAACTAAATGAACAACCTAATATATGAGCAGTGATTAGTATATTAATATTGACACAAATTCTTTCTCGTTACAGATAAATTACGTAAGGAGAAAGGAGCGGAAAATGATAAATTAAAAAATTAGTAGTATCATGGACCAACCCAGGCATATTGATTATGAATATTTTATAAATATATTGTATCTTTTTGAGTAAATAGTAGATAAACATATTACTACTCGAAAATAATAGTCAATTGTGTTTTAATTGACGTAAAACTTATTTTTGCTACTTTCATATAAGAAGCAATGAAATAATTAAATAATATGACACGCATGGTATCGTAATTTTCAAATAATCGGGTACCAAATATTCTTCCGCTGATGTTTTAAAGATCCATCATTTCATTATATACGAAACCGTTAAACATATACTGTTGTTGCTGTTCAAAAGGGAATCCATTAATTTGAATGAAATTAAATTATTGATAAATTCATCTAGTTGTTTAAAAGAACGTGGCAAGACTTGCTGTAATCGAAAAAAAGAAAATTAAACAAAGAAATCATATCCCGAGCATAACTGCAAGAAGTTATATACATTTTCTGCATACAACAATGAAATTAGCCCTTGCCCTTGTTCCATGTCACATAATGGTAAAAGGTAACGAGATTAGAGTTTGGAAAATAGAAGGGCAAAGAGGACCAGGAGGGGACATTTGAATAATTATTAATATATAATATTATAATAATAATAACAATAATGATGAGGTGTTCTAAACAGTGCTAGGACTAGTGCTAGAGGGTCCTGTGAGGAATCTGGGTGGATGGGTATAGGCTAAGGAGGGGTTAGTGCGGGGGTGGAGGTTCCGTAGATTGGTTTCTTCCATCTACAGCCCTAACTGGCTTTCTACGTGAAGGACCTGTAACACCAACCGGACCCACTCCACCTCTCATATATGCAGGTGCTGGGCTTGCTATGGGTTCTCTGATGGTCCCAGTACCGGTATTCCTAATTGGTGGAGGCAGTGGCTGCTGCAGTACCTATTTAATAACATTATTATCTAAAATTCGTATTTTATAAGTTCATTAATCAATATCGAAAGTAAATTAATAATCATTTTAGATTTTTTTAATGTATCTATATATATACTCGCTTTAAATAACCAGACATCTGAAACTACAATATATATTCTTCTAATCATTAATTACATATTGTTTACATCAGCACAATCTTTATTTTATTAATAAATAAATAAAACATTTTCGAAAATTAAATTCCAGAATTTCTATCCATATACTTAAGGAGGACTTACCAGTGGTTGGGGTAGTACAGTATGCATCAACGTTTGAACCATAGGTTGATTCTGCGACGTGATACTAGTAGAATTTGTAGATAATGCTTGAGTTTGCAGACCTGTTCCTACTACACTACCAGTTGCAGCTTGGACAATGTGCGATTGTTGTTGTGGCTGCACAGGCGGTGGCGTTACATGTTTACTTGATGTCTGATCTCGTTTTGTTTCTTGAGTTACATTTAATTTTTTCGTGGAAATCGTGGAAGCATTTGGTGTCTCAGGACTTGTCGTGGCAGTAGTTGCACTTGATATCGGGGTCTGTGCAATAGACAGTTGTTGCTGTAGCAAATCTGGCAATGTTTGCGAAAGCGTCCCAAGCGTAATTTCACGTACGAAGAGGCTTCTGTTTGCACTCTCGCGTTCAATATTTTGCAATTGCGAATCAGATAGTGTAGTTGCAATGCATCTGTACAAATTAAACAGATATATATATGAAATTCTGAAAAAAACTACAAAGAAAGTATAAAAAGAAAATAATTTATAGCAATTACCTAGGCAACAAAAACATTGAGTTCTGTGAGTTGGTAGATGAAACAACAGATGAGTTGGCCGCATTGGTTGCATTATTGTTACTACTTGTACTGCTTGCCACTACACTGGCCATAGTAGTAGAGTGACCACCACTTGTACCACCACCTCCACTAACTGTACCAATAACCTGTGTCTGTCTCCTGGGCAACCGTTCCAGCTGTTGCCTAGCAGCCTAAAATTTACATGATATTAACATTAAAGATATTATCATTAACACAATTATTATCCAAATAAAGCAATTACAAATTTTACATATTTTATATTTCACTAATCAATATTAACGTATTTTTGTGCGGTGAAAAATGTTTCCGCTCAAGTGCACAGATAATATATAGATATTTTTCTGACGTACTCTTATTTGATTGTTTACATCATTTTAACTTGTTTTGATTGACTCGAAGTACGCGTATTAACACATTGCACGTCGATTGCGCGTTAATAACAGATTCTACCCTATAATTTTGTACAAACGTTTTTTTATCAAACCAAATATTTTTGAAAATGTAGAAAATCATTGAAATATTTTATGTTGAATTTCTATTCTCAGTAAACAGCCAATATAACTTCTAAAACTCAAACATTCAGTAGATAAAATTTAGTCGCCCCACAATGTGTTCAGTTTGTTTGCAAAATTGATAACTAATATATTTCTGCGTACTTTTTAATCAATAAAAAATACGTGTTTCATATAAATATTTTATAATTTCAAAATATTTTAACTAATTAGCTTTTCTCTTAACACTTTCTCCTAACACTTCGCTCAACTAAGCATTTATATTGTTAAAAGTGACATTGATGTGACTTCACATTGTAAATTTTAGGCGGCAAAATACAAATAATTTGAAACCTTAAATTAGATATTTGTTTACATTGAAATTAAATGATAAAATGTAAATACACTACAACATTAATATATATTAGATACATTATTATATTTGTTGAGCGAAGTATCTGTTCAATAAAGTGTTAATTATTATTTTCGATTTATTTAATTATCACTATATTCAACTTAAATTAACTAATATGCTTATAAAAAGAAAGAAAAAAACAATTTTTATCGAACATAAAAACTATCGCAAAGATATATCACTAAAGAGACATAAGCTCAGGAAACTATACATACTCTAACTTGCTGCCGTTCCAATTGTAACTGCATTTGCAACTGTTGTAGCTGAGATGGTGCAGAAGAACTCTGTCCAGTTCCACTACCAGTTCGACGAACTCCCGACAGTTGCGATAACAATTCTGCTATTGGATCTATACCCTCTCGACTACTTGGACTTAAGCCCCCAGACGAACTGAAATGCATGTTGGACCTGAAGGTCCAATGACATTCCAATGAACATTATCTACAATAGGATGACAATGTGCCTTAACACTGAAAGATTATTAAGCCTTAGTGATAAAGGTCACGAAAATTCCTACAAAAGTACTTTCATCGTTTATAGTCTTACGTTGAAATAGGGTTCCCAACAGGACACTTTTACCATTATATTCGTATTATAAAATCTTTCTTAAAAAACATTTTTATTATTGTTGTTAAAAATCTACGAAATTTATTTTATTGTATTGGAACACGTTCTAGTATCTTTGAACATAAACCTTTGAAATATAGACAAAATATAAACTTTAGATAGGATAGTAAACAGTATCGTTATACAAGAGAAAATTATTTCGACCATAGATAATTGGACGTTCTATTCATAAATAAAAAAGATTTCACAACCACTAAAGGTTAATAGTATCATATTTTATGAAAAATCATGCTGATAGAGGAGAAACATAATGCAGAAAGATGTTCTCCTGTTCACAAATCTTAAGTGTTAAAAATAATTCAACAATTGTATAATCATCCCTTATTATTAAAGACGGTATTTTTGTATACCTGCGCGGACGTTGCCCTCCTACACCTCTAGTTGGGTGTGGTATTCGTCTAACTCCATGTCGATTTGTAGCTGGCTCATCCAAAAGAGAAATGAGATCTCTTGGCCCACTACGATGTTCTAATGTCAAATGACCAGCAAAATCATCTGTTACATTATTTGGATCACCACCTGGTAAGGCTGCACAAACTGGACAAACCTAAGACACAGAATATATCAAAGATATTAAAAGAATAGTCTTAAAACAATCTTATTGTTTCTACAGTACAAAATATTTTTATTATAAAAAATCAATATTTCTTAAAATATACGCACAATTTCAAATGAAGCGTCTGAATGATCTGCAGCAACGTGTTCTTGCAAAGTAGCTTCTGTAAAACCCATTCTTGTGCAATAAGGACAAGTTAAAGATTGAGGTTGCTCTACACTGACACCTTCCCCACCGTAATATAAGTCTGCAAAATAATAATTATATTAAAATGCAGTCACTATTTATTTTACTATTTATTATATAAAAAATTAGTCACTAACCAAAATCAGATCTTGTAAGAATGCACTGCATAGGATGATCGGTAAGGTGGCGTGTAGTACTTGCACCACCTTCATAGCAGGTAGCACATAAATCATAATCGTAGCATACGAGGCACTTATATCTGCGACCCCGAAAATTACCCTTTAAGCAGGAGTCACAGCTTACCCCTGTAATGAAATTAATACAAAATTAAAAATATTTATATTTATAAAAAAGAAATATAAAAAAGAACATATGCAAATATAAATATAAATACTAATTATGCAATTACTCTTTAGAACTTTAATTTTTCTATGCATCATGATATACTATAAAAAGTAAATAGATACATATATACATATATATAATAGATACGATATAAAAAAGACATGATAATATCAATGTTATTTATATATCATGTATATGTGCATCTATACAAGAACATCTTATTATGCAAAAGTTATTATGATCCAAATCTTCATACTAAGAACATCAAAGTCAAAATTTTATTCAAAGTCATTATCTACAAAAATTACGTTAGTAAATGTAAATAAGTATATATACTTATATATATGTATAACTTATATATATATATATATAAGTAAATTATTCAATATATTTGTAACAAATATTATGTCATTGAGACACGATTAACAAAGACCATTAACAAAACTTCTCTAAGCTAGTATCAATAGATAAAAGATCTAACATATAGATAAATGTCGGAAAAAAGAAGAAATAATGTCAATATGTTTGAAAAGAGTAAAATTATCTGTCTTCAAGAATGAATGAGGGGATGAGCGAGGGGATAAAAGAGACTAAGAATAAAAACTGATCTGAAAGTAATCAGTTGGTAATACATTCTGACAACTTATCATTTGTCATTAAGCATCAATTAATGATCGTTTTAAATTGGAAAACATGAATAATATTGCCCATATTAAAAAGAATACGATTTAATAGGTAAAAAAGTGTAATTTAAATTGGCAAAAATTCGAGTGAATTTTCGTGTCAGTGCTGCCATCTGGCACTGACATTAGGACGATCCGTCTTGAGCTCAAAGAGAAACGTTTCAGAGAAACATTTAACATGAAAAAAAATCATCTTATTATCCCTGAATGCGATATAAATTCATCATGAATATTTATTATGCCATCAGATATGAAAATCTTGTCTACTATTATTATATTAGATTGGATGCACGAGGAGGACCAAGCTGACTTGCTAGTCAGAAGGTAGCACACACGTACATACCTTCATGTCGACTCATTTTCCGTTTAAAATTTCATATACGTCGACAGCGCGGGGTTTCGCGATCGCACGACTTATAAAACACGATCACCGGTCGCCACTACGTCAGCTCGTTACGTCGTTCAGTTCGTTAAATGCGACGAGGAAAACATCAATCGTCAAACAAAAATTTTTCGTTAGAATTTCCAGCGTAAAACCTAACCCAACTAGGCTACCGTGACGTCACACTAGCCTACGCTCCCGGAGAACATTACGGGCACGGCCTCTCTTTCTGCACATGCGGCGTTGCCACGATTAATGTTATCAGCGCGCGAAAAATACAATTTAAAATAATGATATATTCTCTAAAAATAATAATTACAAATTTTTACAATATTTACTAAACAATATTGCAATAATATTCTTATCTTTTATAAATTCTCTATATTTATAATTACCATTGTTTAAATTCATTACTTTTCAAATTATAGATAGTGATATCATCGCGAAAAAAATTGACCAATCGCTAGTTAAAGAATTTCATAAACTTTATTCAAATGATTTTGATGTCAAAATTAATATATACTATATATATACACGCATATATATATTTATATAATTAATCTTTTATTAAAACTGTGTGTAAATTGTAATTATAATAAATTAAGTTTATTATAACCTAAAAAAAATAATTAAATTAATCGTTTGTATTATTTTGGTTTCTTATTCTAACGAATGAAATGATGCTTCGTGTCGGCCTTTAAGATGTTACTCCAATATAATGTAATCCCAAATTATCTTCTCGAATGGTCGTCTAGTATTTTATTCTATGTCGAGAACCGGCAATCTAGCAATCTCACGACATTTTCCGAAAGTCAGGTTCGTTCTTATTCGTATTCTTTCGTAGTCGATCGCTGAATCCCGGACCATTCTCGCGAATCGTTGAATTTATGCACTTGTTGTGAACAATGGCAACAGTATTGGGACGTGTTATCGTTTACGGTGGAAAGGGTGCACTGGGTTCTGTTTGTGTTTCCCAATTTAAATCAAAGAATTGGGTAAGCATACAAATATTTCAATACAATATTATAATTCGAAAAAAAAATAAAATAATAAAAAAGTAAATAAATCATAAAGTAATCAGAAGTATATTAAACATATTTCGAATAATTTCAAATAAAAGATAAAAAATAATGTAATTAATATTATCTTTTACTTTTTCTTTTTCTTTTTCTTTTTCTTTTTCTTTTTCTTTTTATGAAAATGTTTAAATGTATAGGAGTTTAATAAGTAATTTGTTTTTGATTTTGCCAAATATTAATCGAAATCTTGATTTAAACTGATTTATTGATAAGAAAACAATTTCGCGGGAAATTGAAATTTTATTAACATATCTAAATAATACCGTAAGAAAAAGAATTTCAATGATTTCATTTTTTTTCCTCTGAAGTATTTGTTATTTTCCACTTCTTTTTTTTATATATATATATATATATATATATATATATAATAAGTTTATGGCACGTAACATACTACTTATAAAAACATGAAGGAAAGTTACGCAAGGACACAGAATTATGTTAAAGGATAACCTTGTTTACGGAGGCTAATATACATTTCCTTTTCACGGAGAATGACTTGTTGCAATATTGTAATAAAAAAAATATTCGAAAGCTTATAAAAGACATCGTTAAATTTTATTTCCAAGGATATCATTTAATGAATTATGTTTTCTATAGATAAATATAATATTAAAGAAACACTTGCGAAATAAATAATCACTTTTCTAATTGTAGACATTTATTTATTAATCAAATTTATTCTCGAAATTCTAAAACATTTGAAGTAAGCTTTGAAAATTCTTTTTTTTTTTATGATATCCTTTTTCTAATGGATGAAACTTACGTATATTGATAAGATACGCAACACGTACCTGTGCACGTTATCTTATAGATCGGAACAATTCCTTTCGTGTAAATGTATATGTATAAGACAGTATATTTTCCATATGTTTTATATTTTATATATAATATTTAATATTATTACTTAACAATAATTATATTATTTATAATATAAAATACTATTTAAATATATACTAATATATGTTAATAACAATTGTTATAATTTGTTTAAATAAAATAAATTAGAACCATCTTATTTTTTGCTATTTACCTGATTTTTTTGTATTTAATTTATTTTATATTAAATTGTTTAATTATAAAAAATATAAAAATATATAATAAATAAATAATAAAATTTTTCAGTGGGTTGGATCTATTGATATGAAACCGAATGAAGATGCAGATGCTAACATTGTTCTAAAAGCTACTAGAAACTGGGAGGAGCAGGTGAATTTAAAAAAAATCTAATTTTAATTTTATTATTAATTATTTATATGAAATAATGATATTAATATAGTTTCCATATATATTATTTAGGAAAGTGATATCCTATCAGAACTGAAAAAGATTTTGAATGAAGAAAAAGTGGATGGGGTAATTTGCGTAGCCGGTGGATGGGCTGGAGGAAATGCTTCTAGTTCAGATTTTATCAAAAATAATGATCTTATGTGGAAACAAAGTGTTTGGAGCTCAGCTATTGCGGCTGAAATTGCATCCCATTATTTGAAGACAGGAGGATTTCTTGCATTGACTGGTGCTAAAGCTGCATTAGAAGGAACCCCAGGTTTTTAAAGAATCCTTTAAATAGAATTCCTGCTGATCTTTTTAACAAATAACTGAGAAAATCCCATTATGTAAATATTTAGGTATGATTGGTTACGGGATGGCTAAGGCAGCAGTCCATCAATTGACCAAATCCTTAGCTTCTAAGGATAGTGGTTTACCTGAAGATTCTATTGTTTCCGCTATTTTACCTGTTACTTTGGACACTCCAATGAATAGAAAGTGGATGCCTAAGGCTGACAAAAGTACATGGACACCTCTTGAATTTGTATCAGAGTATGTATAACATATATAATAAAAATATTGTAACATGTACATATTTTATATATATTAATACATTAATAAATATATTTTTTTATCATTAATAGCTTGTTTTGGAAATGGTCTCAAAATAAAGATCGTCCTGCCAATGGTAGTCTTCTTCAGCTGATTACTAAAGACAACAAGACAACATTGGTAGAATCTTAAAAATAAAAATGAGATTCTGGAAAAAGATTAATGGGAACAAAAATCTCTGAAAGCATTTAAGACAATAAATAATTAATCATTATAAAAAATAAAAAATATTCTATATCTCGACATAATTTCTGTGAATATCCAAGTATATTATATTGTTAGAATATATTGTTAAATGTTGTCTGTTTCATTAATATTTCTTTTAATTTCTACATAGTTTTACTCCTATAACCATTCCACAATGATAAAATTATTTTTATTTGTACAGACAAATATTATTGTAAATAATTATAATTCTTATTATACATATGTTTAATGATTAAAATGCATTCCTATATAAAGATCGTGACTGTATTATCCTTTCTCTTTCACTCTTATTTGTGGTATATTAATTTAAATAAGCCGGAAATAAGTATTATTCTTTTTAAAAATATAGTACTATTATTTTTTTATTTGTTTTCGATGAAAAATGTAAATATTACTGTATTGATTTTTAAATAATAAATAAAATTCTAGCATACGTAGCTATTTTTCGCCAGACTAAATAAGCGCCTGGATAGCTCAGTCGGTAGAGCATCAGACTTTTAATCTGAGGGTCCAGGGTTCGAGTCCCTGTTCGGGCGAATTTTTTTTTCTCGTTACATAAATATGTTTTCCAATGAAATGAATAGAATTTTCTTTTCTTTTATTTTTAAAAATATTTTTATACCTTATTAAAATTATTAATATTTTCAAATATCTTTTCTTTCACATGAGAGTTTAATTAACATTTAATAAAACAATTGAACAGTAAATTTTTTTATACAAAAAATATACATATGTGAAATAAATCTTACGAAGTACAAATCTTCACTTATATTAATTTATTACGATTTTCTTAAATAAAATTTTTTTTATCAATTTTAAATTTAATAACTTAAAAAAAACAAATTGTACTTAATTTAAATGATAAAATACAATGTTGTGTCTTAAACAATTTAATAAAAACTATTATTATAACATACGCATAATCTTTAATAAAATAAATAATATATATATTTTCCATAAAAAAGAAAACTTTTTCCTCGTAATAATCAAGTAAATTGGTTACATATTTCAAAACAAGATTTCTCTCTCTCTCCTATTAATGTATTAAGATAATTTAATGAGCAATACATAGGTGAATATTGAATATTATAATATTTTTATTATTATTATTTACATGAAAACAGTTTCCATTAATAATGCACTAGCAAGTATACATAGAATTACTTATTTGTTTGTAGGAGGTCATCTAACATCTTCTTTTCAGCTGAAAAGAGAAAAATAAATACAGTTAATAATATCAATATATCAAGTATAGATTATACACAAATTGTATGTTAGAAAGCACTTTTTAAAATGACAATTTATTTTGTTCTAATAAAATTATACATTTTTAAATATAAATCATTATAATTAGTTATGTAAAATAATAAAGAAAAATTACCTTCTAATTTTATCGCTCTTTCAACTGCTTCTCTTGCTTCTCGTGCTGGTCTCTCTCTTTCTTCTTTCTCTCTACGAGCATTTTCTATTTTACTAAATTTACGTTGAAAATAAGCTCCATATAATATACCCACAGTAAGAAATGTCCATCGTGAAAACTGAATATAACATTAAATTCACAGATATTAAAACTCTTCTTTTATTCAATATATATTTAAATATATAAGGTTGTATATTATACAAATAAATTGTTAAAAAAATTCAGATAAGATTAAGATCAATGCAATAGTAATCCCTTTAAGATATATATTTTTTTTTTTAGATGAATCTATTTTATTAACAAAATATGAGATTATTCTTTATATCTTCTACTTGTTCATAATTAATTGTTATTTACAATGAAAAACATATAGATGTCAATTAGAAAGAGATAAATTCAAATCGATATTGCATAGAACTATTAAAAACAATTATATAAAGGTTAGAAAACAAATGACGTATGAATTTCGAACTAACTGTAAACAATGAAGTATTAATTTCAAATAATAATGTATTGTTGTTTAATTTTTCAATCATAAAATAAAAGTTATATAATAAAATACAATTTTGGAATGGAAATTAATTTTATCAATTAATACGTAATAAGAAAATAAATTGTAATATGTTACTATATTAAGATATATATTTATTAATCGCATACAATGTATGTTAACAGAGCATATTAATATTATTTTCATATACCTTTATTAAAGGAGATACCCGAACGGGTCTTGGATTAAGTTCCACAGAGGACGACATTTTGTTACTGACGTCTGTCTTACAATATTTCTGTACTATCCTCGAATACTTCCTACTCTATCAGCAAGTAACTACTAGTAATATTAAACCATTCCTATGTAACCGCGTAAATATCCAACCATTGCTAATATTTACAAATCTAATGCTTTGAAGCGGAAGCACAGAAGCACACCATCAGAAAGTTACTAGATTTTAACTTATCGTTGACCTCAGCAGTAATCGATACTAAACTATTGGTTACAATGGACTTTTTTTTGTCTGGTTTAATTATAAATTAATTAATATCAGATAAGTACTTGTATTTAGAGTTTTATTATCATTAATTATTTCTTATATTTTCGGTTAGAACGTTGTATCTTGTTAAAGTACATCTTGTAAGTATAAAAACAAATAAAAAGTTATCTCTACTAATTTCGATGAACTTTCAATTCAAATATCAGTGATACCAACAATTAAACTTTTAATTGTATCCTATTTTAGCTTATATTTTTGTGATATACATTTTGTCAATAATACGAACAATTTTAATGGAATGTGAAAAAAATTGATTTATTGAATAAAATATTTGTATGAGAGACTATATATACTTTAGAAATATTAGTCTATGTATCATTTGATATTACTTATAAATACGAAGTATATTATACACTAAAAAGATTCTCCTAAATGAAATATTGATATTCCTTGACCATGTGACCATTAATCGAATAAATATTTCTTATTAACAAATCAGATCAGTAAAAAATAAAAACCCTACAGTTCCCTGCGTGAAAACTAACAGTAAATACTTTTGTAGTAGATGTTTATTTCAATTTCAATAGTTCTTAGATTTAAATTAAACATTAAGAGTATTTGATAAAATAATGTATAGAAAAGATGATTGATTGAAAGTTCTAATAATATTATCTATATTTTTGTGATTTATTTCTATTTAGAAATTTAATTGTTTGGTTATAGTGCGTTTATTTATTAAATATGTCACCAATACAGGAAAATTTAAGAGATTCGAGCGGAGATTCCGGTACGTACTTCAATTTTAAGAATTTGATTAGAACTAATAAATAAAATTTATGTTTACACAATAATTGTTGATATAAATAAATATGTTCTATATGTTAATTTATTGATATATAATACTAAATCTGTTCTCAGATTATTATTTTGCATATACGTTTACTTTTATAACTTACTAAAATAAAATATTACTGTATAATGAACACTACTGAATATAATTGTAATTGTTGTAATAGGATCAGATTCCGACAACGCTTCTGTATCATCAAGATCAAGTGTAAGGTCAGCTAGATCCGATGCAAGTAGAAGGTCAGATGTAAGCAAGAGATCGGATGAAAGTAGAAGGTCAGATGTGAGCAGGAGGTCGGATGCAAGTAGAAAATCTAATGCAAGTAGAAAGTCGGATGTGAGTATAAGATCTGATGCGAGTAAGAGATCAGATAGAAGTAGAAGATCAGATGTAAGCAGAAAATCAGATGATAGCAGGAAATCAGATGCAAGCAGAAAATCAGATGAAAGCAGAAAGTCAGATGGAAGCAGAAAATCAGATGCAAGCAGAAAATCAGATGGAAGTAGAAAATCAGATGGAAGCAGAAARTCAGATGGAAGTAGAAAATCAGACGGAAGCAGAAAATCAGATGGAAGTAGAAAATCAGACGGAAGCAGAAAATCAGATGGAAGTAGAAAATCAGAAGGAAGCAGAAAGTCTGAAGAAAGTAGAAAATCGGAAGAAAGTAGAAAGTCTGATGAAGAAAATGAGTCGAAGATGTTAGATTCGAGAAAGTCTCAAAGCCCTAAGGAAGATAGAAGTGATAATGAATCTGATAAATCTTTTATTGCAGCTGGTCAGTAAAACACATATTTATGTTAAATGTATATGTTTCTATTTGTCATATTGATTTATCTCTCTTGTCTTTTTTAGGTAACGAAGAAAGTGCAAAATCTGATGACAGTGATTTAGAAGAATCTAAAAAACGCAAATCTAATGAATCAGAAGAAACAAAAACTACGAAAAAGCATAAAGTTGTAATAGGTTCAGATTCTGAAAATGAAGATGTAGAAAAAGATAAAGATGATGGCGTAGCTCCAACAGCAGATGCTTTGTTTGGTGATGCAAGTGATATTAGTACAGATGATGAGAAAGAAAAAAGAGAAACTGGAAATAAAGAAAAACGTGATAGTCGAAGTAGAAGTCGAAGTAAAAGCCGTAGCCGAAGTAGGAGTAGAAGTCTTAGCAGAGGAAGATCTGATAGTGGTGGGGAAGGACCAAGTCATCAACCTGTTATCGAAGATGTATGATTACAAACTTATTTCATTGAATATTCTTTACGATCACAGACATATATATATACTATGTAATATTATTTTGTAATTGTCATAAGCTATATTTTATACATTCTTATTGCAGGATGAGAAAGATAAAGAAGATGAACCAGAACCACCACCAGAAACGAGGATCGATGTGGAAATTCCTAAAATATCAACAGATTTAGGAAGAGAAATACATTTTGTCAAGCTTCCTAATTTCTTATCAGTAGAAACTAGACCATTTGATCATGACACTTATGAAGATGAGATTGACGAGGAAGAAACTTTAGATGAGGAAGGTAGAGCACGATTAAAACTCAAAGTTGAAAATACAATAAGATGGAAAGAAGTATTCAATGATAGTGGAAGAGTTGCGCATGAAAGTAATGCTAGGTTTGTTAAATGGTCAGATGGCAGTATGTCATTGCATTTGGGGTCTGAAATATTTGATGTATATAAGCAGCCCCTACAAGGTGATCATAATCACCTTTACATTCGACAAGGTACTGGCCTACAAGGACAAGCAGTGTTTAGGACAAAATTAACTTTCCGTCCTCATTCAACTGAGTCCTTTACACATAGAAAAATGACTATGTCCTTGGCAGACAGATCACAAAAAACGTCTGGTATTAAAGTTCTTTCTCAAGTGGGAATGAATCCAGATCAAAATAGATATGAAATGATTAAGGTTAGGATAAAATGTTTTCATTTTTATTTTTTATGTTAATTTATCGTTAATTTTGTTTTATATATCTCGATATAAATAATAAATAATTAATTATAAATTTCACACAGAAAGAAGAGGAGAAATTAAGAATGGCCATGCGTGTTCAGAGTAAGACGAAAAAATCTGCCAGTGGAGGTCGAAGCACATTAAGAGCTTCGACCGGATATGGTGTCGATGCTTATCACGATGACGCTTCTGAAGATGAAGGGGCTATTTCACTTGCAGCTATTAAAAATAAATATAAAAAGGGAGCTGCTGCTACTTCTAAAGGTATATATCTTTTTAATATATTTTGTGCATTATATTACAATGTGTGTATATTTTAATAAATATTGTAATTTTTTCTTTTGCTAGCTGCATCGAATATTTATTCTTCCGACGAAGAAGGTTCGGACTTTGAAACTATGAGGCCGAAGAAAAATATTAAAGGGAAAGTACTTAAAGATTCTGATGATGAATCTAATTCCGAGAGTGCTTCAGTAAGCGGTGGAGAAGATGATAATCAAGCTGATAATACTAGCGACTAAATGAATTTTGTTATTATTGGCAAATATTAAAATAATGTTATACACACATGTATATTTAATAACTATTAATTCAAATTCTCTTGACAAATTCAATATTATTAGTTTCACTATTTTACAGCTTTTATAATTCCTTTTCTATTATCATGAACACATTATTAATGGAATACATGAATCAGCATGTTTTAATCTTTTAAATGTGGAACGTAAGTAAGTTAGCTATTTTACATTTTTTAAATCTACATTTGTCTACACAGCAGGAAAATTTTATATGCGTTAAACTATTACTGTGTGTAAATAATATATATTAAATTAATAGTATTTCTTTTTTATTTGCTTTATAGATCGTTAATGATTCAAATAATTATTTAAAAATAATCTATTGATCTGAATAGTTTTCTGAAAGTTTTTTTGTAAATAAATTTTCAAGTGTACATATAGATAAGTGATATTGAGAGTATGGTAATAATGACAATTACGATAGTGATAATAAACAGTTTTGTTTAGTTATGAAACATTTGCATAATTTAAAAAAATGGAATTTATAATATATATATATATTCTTCTTAAATGTATGAGAACTGAAATAAGATTAATTTAAAAGTATACCATCAACAATGTGTGAAAATATTAAACATCAGATAAACAGATAAGATTAATATGAAAATATCGATAATGACTATTAAGTACTTATTTCTTATCTTTACTCGATAGATGGAGCAGAGTCCTGTATTAAAAGAACCTGTCTAACTTAGGGTTTACAATCTAGAGTATTGACTTCCCTTTCCAACAGTTTAATGTACGAAGATAAGCTCCGCGAAACTTTAATTCTAGACAGTGCTCGACAGTTAGGAAAATGGCGTTCCCCTGGGTGGTAATTTCATTTGCGTTTTCTTTGCTATTGACTCCGTTCCTTATGTTTTTACTTGCTATTATATTTCTGGCATCAATCGGCAAATCACTCGGTGTTCGAAGAATATATATAAAACTATTATTAGCACTTTTTGAGGTAAGTCAACTAGTAAAAATAGAGGAATCATGTTTTAAATAGTAAGTTTCTAACGTGAGCCAATTTGAATCTTGAAACTTGACTAATTTTATATCGAGTTTTATGTTAACAATATCGAACTACTACAGTGTTCGATCAAAGATAATTATCTTATTATGTCACGCGACTCTTTTTTTTTTCTTACTAAGGTTATGTTTGTTTTTTTGTCTCTCATGATTCTTCAGCAAGAAATCATGCAATACGTATGGAAGCGGGTTTTTCTCTTTTCGTTAACCTTGAATATAAATAAATTTAATGATACTCTCCCATAATAATGATGTACATTCTTTCAAGTGATCTTAGATATAACGTCATGTTTAACCTAAAAATAATTATAACATGATTTATACATTTACCTCAATTAAAAGAATTTCAAACATACACTGTGTATTAATATTAAAATATTTTTAAAAATATTATTTATTTAGATAATACATCGATATATTTAAATGTTACAATTTTATTTATATCTAAATCAATCAAATCTGCATCATGAACATATAATTTAATATTGTTTTAAATATCGCGCTATTTAACTGTTAAAATACAATTAATTATATTATAAAGATAAATGTTGAAAATAATTTAATTATGATAATTTGAAGAGCTAATAAAGTATTCATATTATTGTTAATGGATGCACTACATTTTAGTTAAAAATGCATTAGTTTATATTTTTACGAGTATATAATTAATAATTTTTGTTTAATTAATTTTTTATAAATGATAATTCTTTACCTTCAATTATCACCGTTTGTAAAAATATTTTGCACGCAATCATGTCTATATGTAATTTCATTTGCATATCTAAATGTTTCGCAGTTTATACTGATTGCAAGAAAAACTTTTTTAGAAAACGTACATAAAATTTAACATATCGAAAAATTTATGATCTAAAATAATAAATTGATTTTAATTATATCGAAATAATCACACATTAAATATCTTATTATTTTTAATTTAATAATAATCATGTCTTTTATTATCTTGATATGTAATACTGTTATCACACACGCACACACAGTACTACTAGTACTGTTTAATTAATTCTTGACTAACGCTTATCATCTGTATTTTTTATTTTCTCTAACAAATACTCCATATATTAGTGCTTTTGTTTTTTAAAATCTTATTTTAAATTGCATATATATTAATAAACAAGAAATCGTTTGGTTTAGTCATTTTCTTATTCTAGTAAGTTTCGATATCTCTTATGAAATCACATCGCGTGTTTCAACTATTGAAAGATTTATTTTTTATTCGTAATGATAGACTTTGATTTCAAGAAGACGCGATTACCTTGAATATTTATTTAAGTTAACTTTGTTTTTTTCTTTATCCATTTGGTAGACATTTATTTATGATATATAAAAGAAAGAAAAAATATATTTCAATAATAAAAAATGCAGAATACCATTTGGTTAGTTTGATTTAAATAACAAATACATTTACTTATAGTTAAATGTTATATTCGTATTTGGAGAAATATTTACATGTATTTTACCAATGTAAATAGGCACATTGATTGAATTGTAAAAACAATGTTTGTTTATAGGAAAACAGTTCTATACAAAATTTGTTGTTGGTAAAGAACTACGTATATATGTATATAAGTATACTAAATTTATATACTTATAATTAATATACTCCACTGAAGCATGTAAAAGGAACGCGCTGTTTTTAAAAAGAGATGACTAAATGGCAATGTCCAATTTTTAAGCGGGACCTAATCGTCTTTTATTAATTGTCTCCTTTTTTAAGATGAATTATAATAATATTCTAATGATAAATAATAAGAGTAAAGAAAAGAAAAGAAAAGGAAAAAAAAATAAAGGGATAAAAAGTGATAAAGCTTGTCTCAAGGCTAATTTCTTCTTTTTTTTTCTTTTTTTCTTTTTTTTCTTGTTTTTTTTTAATCTATTGATAAGCATTATTGTGCCAATCAACTGAGTATGTTTATAAGATAATGATACAAATTACAAAAATTTGGTTGTTTATTTCTTTCATGGAAAATGATAATATGTAGATTGATTAAATTTCATTTATTACACGCCTTAGAGAATTTGTATTTTTGATTCACGCTTCAAAGTAAAATCCAATGTATCATATTTCATAGTTTACCTATCTGCATTACCACGTGATGAACAAAGGTTAATTTGAAATATAACGGTAATACTGTTCGTGGGTTTATTTAAATGGCTATAGCTTATACCGTATAGGTGTGCAAACATGATTTTCCTTTGGTGTTAAATCACATAGAGAAGTTTGATAAAAAAAAACTAAATAAGAAAATTAGCAAATACTTTTTTTCAAATCGTAATTAAATTTTTGTTCCGATTATTATAATATTTATTTTATTTATTAATATCTATTTGTTGTTAGATACTTCGACTCCTTTTTACTTGTCTCTTTTTCACATTTTATTATTTTTATTAATATCTGATATAACAAATATACAAACAAATAATTATTGTTGTAATTGTGATTTCAGTTCGGTAGACAAAATATAGAAAAAGAAAGAAATAAAAATAATACCTCGGAGGAAGAAGATGAATATGAATCTATTTCAAGAAATATGAAGAAAAAATTGGACAAACATTCTGTGGACAAGGAATGTCAAATGCAAAATGGAGTTGTTAGTAATAATCAAGTCATAGCTAGATCAACTGATTTGATTTTATTACCAGAACCAGAGATGCAAAATAATAAGAATCATACAGATGAATATACAAATGAGAAAATTGAAGAAATTTCAAAGAATATAGATAGTAGTAAGGAGGTAAATTGCTTTCCTTTTTTATTATTATTATTATTATTATATTTACACGATAAACAATTAAAATAAAAAATAAGAGTTGCAATGTATAACATAAGAAAATATTTATATATATTTAGAATACTCTTATACGACGCAATTCTTTTGAAACTCTCAAAAAAGCATTTGAACCAGCGATTTGCTTAGATTACATCAGAGCCGGAGTAGAAGCCATTATCGAAGATGAAGTAACTTCACGTTTTGAAGCGGAAGAACTAAAGGTAAACTCTTTATCTTTTCTTTTCTTTTTTTAATATTTTCTTATACCTATACAAAATTAAAAATGATAATTCTCATATCTATGACCTATTGCATATCTATCATTTCCTTATATTTTCAGAATTGGAATCTTCTCACACGAACAAATAGGCATTACGAGTTTATATCTTGGAAATTAACAGTAATATGGATGTTTGGATTTTTTATGCGATATTGTTTTCTTCTACCTTTGAGAATACTTATCTGTTGCATAGGAGTAAGTTCAATATATTTAATATTTTCATTCCTTATAATATTTATGATAACATATAAAAGAAATAATGTATATATTTCAGAAAAAATTGATCTAAAATACTGTATATATTTTTAATCTAAGCAATATTATCGCTATTATTACAGGTATGAAATGATGACATTTCAATTGTGTATAAATTTATATAATGAAATTATAATTATGAATTCTCTTTCTCTTTTTCTCTATATTATTTTATTATAGATCGAGTATTAGATTTTTATATCAAAGTGTTCAATTTATACGATTGCATACATTATAATTTTTTAAACGTTTTTGCTATATGCATATCAAAGATTGAACTTCACTAATAATGAAGTTTCTTAGATACTATACTTTGTCCATGCAACATATTTCTTTGGATTCTTACCAAACAGATATTCAAAAGCGTTGGACAAATAACCAGACACTTCATATTATATTTAGATTCATGTTTCGATTTGGAGAAATGATCATAATAAACAATCTGGAGGTAGCTAAATCATACCTTCATTGTCAACATTTGTATCTTATGCATGCAAAGAAATTTTAATTAGGTAATATAACGTAATTAAATACATCGAATTGCAAATTTAAGAATAAATAGTAAATGTAATAATATAATCCAGAATATTGTCACTAAATATTTTCTTTATTAGTAATTAATATAAAATAATTGTTTTTTACTTATAATTTATGCATAAATGGCAACATATTATTATTATGATAATGAATAATTTGTCGTTGCCTATTTAGCATAATCATTATTTTTTTAACAAATTGTACAAGTTTGACTACTAGAAATTCCATTTGTGAGTACAAATCTTTTCAAGATATATCTAATTTACTTTGTCAAAGTCATTATAAATTCGTAAGTGTTACAGGTAACAGTATCCTGTAACTTTGCTTTACAGGTAGTATCTACACAGCAACTATTCAGAGGGATTCATCGTTTCTCAGGTGCAAAGCTTGTGGTTTACAGGTGATGTGGCTGACATTGTGCACAGCAGTAGTGGGCTACGTTCCAGAGGGTAGCTTCAAACGATGGCTGAACTACAAAGTCTCCATAATGTGCTTTGCCGTATTATCCAGTGCTTTATCTTCAGTCATTACATACCACCATCCAGAAAATCGACCAGTCAGAGGCATTTGTGTTGCTAATCACACGTCTCCTATTGATGTACTTGTACTTATGTGTGATAATTGCTATTCCTTGGTACGTTTAATCATTCATTATATGCTCATTTTATTTGTATAGACTTTTAGTTCATATAAATAATATATTAATAATATTTATTAAATTATGTATTGATCATATTGAATTCATTTAAAATTGTTTAGATACATATGTTAAGATACATTAGTTCTTTTGTAACAATTGTTTTATGTTTTTGTTCATTTACTTTGATAATTGATTTTTCTTTTTTAAATGTTATAATCAATTATTATAATATAATTAGTTTTATTATTAATTAATCTAACTAATAGATAGGTCAGAGGCATGGTGGATTCTTGGGTATTTTACAAAGAGCGCTTGCTCGTGCTTCTCCGCATATATGGTTTGAACGTTCCGAAGTTAAAGATAGAGAAGCAGTTACAAGAAGGTAAAACAATAATATATACATACTTCCATTACTTTTTATAATTTTTCTTATTATAATCTAATTAATTTTATGCTATGTTACATTATATTTAGATTAAAAGAACACGTATCAGATCCCACAAATCCACCAATATTAATCTTTCCTGAAGGAACATGTATTAATAACACTTCCGTTATGCAATTCAAAAAAGGTAGTTTTGAAGTAGGTGGGGTCATTTATCCCGTTGCGATCAAGGTAATGCATAAATTTATTTATATGTATGTGCGTGTACTCATAGCCATTCTTGGAAATGTTAAATATTTTTATCATGAATTTTCTTTTTTATATAGTACGATCCACGATTTGGTGATGCATTTTGGAATAGCAGTCGTTTTTCAATGTTACAATACTTGTATATGATGATGTCTAGTTGGGCTATAGTTTGCGAGGTTTGGTATTTACCTCCAATGTATAGAAATGAAGGGGAAACTGGCATCGATTTTGCGAATAGAGTAAAATCAGTTATAGCAAGACAAGGTGGACTTGTTGATTTACAATGGTAAAATAAAATTAAAATTACAATTAAAATAAGAATTAATTTTTAATTGTAGAAGAAAAAAATTATAGTTTACAGATAAAAATATATGTTTTTATTTTATTATCAGGGACGGTCAACTTAAAAGAATGAAACCAAAGAAAGAATGGAGGGAAAAACAACAAGAAGAATTCAGTAAACGCTTTAAAGTTGAATAAACATACATTCCTTCTAGTCACATCATTTCTTGCATAGCACGTGATAAACTTCATTGAATCAGATATTTTGTTATCTGCATTGTTGTTTCACCTACTTGTGTCATCTTTATGAATATTTATAACATCGTGCGCATAATTAATATTGTAAACGAACTTATTTGTATCTTCAAATATGGAATATTGCACTTTGGTTTACTGTATTGGATATGATATGTAGATTATCATCATAGAGCTTTATCAGAATACTAGTATCTCTAGAGTTGCTTGATATATATAATCTTCAATTACATCTGTTATATATATATA